>NC_142691.1:17583257-17886287 GCF_056320005.1 Nelumbo lutea
AAGCTTACCAAAATACCTAAAATAAATAAGTAAATAAATAAATACATACCATAATTAATTACAGTATTTTTTAATGATATTTTTGTTATAAATTATGGTAAATATTTAATTAATAAACAGTAATTATGAAAACACTTTTAGTTGATTAATTAATGGTATTTTGATATAATTAATTAGTAATTCATTAATTAACAGTATTTTTATTATCTATGGTATTTATTTAATTATTTAACAGTATTAAATGTATTTTTAGTAACAATATTTTTATTAATTATGGTATTTAATTAAATAAATATCGTAATTAACTAATAAATACTATTAATTAATGTATTTCTAATACTGTTAATTAATTAATTAAATAAATAATTATAGAAATATTGTAAAATAATGTTAGTTAGTATTGATAATTAATTAAATAAATTAAATAGTTCATTATGAGAGGGAGAAGGGAGTGATGAGGTGTTTTCATGAGGGAGCAAAAGAAAGGCTAAAATGAAGAGTGTTTGAGAGTTCTCGATTGGGGTAAGGGAGAAAGCTCAGGCCATGAATATATAATAAATATAGATTAAGATTTTAAAATTATTATTAATAAATACGAATTTTCTGAAAGTTATTTTCTAGAATTATTAATTGATATAAGTTAAATAATGTTTTTATTATTAGTACATTAATATTTGCACTTATTATTTACTCTATTTTTAATATCTATTAAAAACGTTTTTTGATAGTTATTACCTATTTTTGTTATTTGAAAGCTTCAATACCTCTAAATTATTTAATCTATTTTTCATTATTTCAATAATATTTAAAAAAATTTAAATTATTTATATTTTATATTCTTATTATCAAATATTATTAAATCTATTATAATTATTTTTGTGTTTTTGATAAGATTTTTAAGGTTTTTAAATAATTTCTTTATTTAATCTATTTTATTTTATTTTATATAATATTTAAATATGATTTATTTATTAATTTTTTAATATCTAAAATATTTAAGATTAGTTATTTACAATATTATTCATCTATTTCAATAATATCATTATTTAGTTATTTCAATATTACTTATTTATTGAATTTCATAATCCATAAAATTATATGTTACATGATGTGGCATATATATATTGAGAGTTCTCCGTTGGGGTAATGGAGAAAGCTCAGGCCATGATGTGGCATCATTCTACTTTAGCGTGTATGTATATATATATTGAAGCACATCAAACATGCAGATTCATCTAATCGTTACCTTAAAGTGAGAATAGTATCTTGGGTTTGATGCAATCTTGATGGGAGTATCGAAAGAGGAAGGTGGTGAGATGATATCATGTGCTAGAACTACAATTGCCTTCAAAACTATTTTTAAGTGGCAAGGTGCCAACCAGCTGGTTGCCTGGTTGGTAAGGTCTCCTGCTGGTCATAGCAGGGACTTGGGATCGAATCCTGCCTGCACCTGGGTTGGGGGATGGGATATCCCCCGTTGTATAGCCAAAAAGAAATAAAAAAAACTGTTTTTAAGTGTCGACATATTGTCTCACTTGAATGCTGCCAAAGCTCGGCAGTCATCCTATTTGAGATATTTTGACACATGATGGTCAAGAATATTCCCTTTTGTTCATCGACATTAACAAGCGTTGAATCTTTCAACAATTCTTTTCCCTAAGAGTCATACATAAATTTCTAAAGACATGGATTTCCATTCTAAAAGCACCTTTACATCTCTAACCTCTCATTGTGTCCTTGAAGTACGTCATGGAGGTACCTTGCTTTGTTGTCAGAATCAAAACGTTTTGGCTCCTTTACCAAAAAATCTTGACATAGATCATTCCAATCATCACCAGTTCCATTACCATCATTTGCATGGGTTAGATTCATATTGACCTGTAGTAGTCACAAGTCTATTCAATATCAAATGGAAACAAGAATTAAAAGAATTTTTACCACAACTGGACAGACAGTGACCAAAGCAATTCAACACCATAGGGACGAGTTTGTTTTAACTGACAATAGTGCCAAAGTAAGTTGCTCAAAATAACTACTAGTTTTAACATCACAAATAAAGAGTGAATCTGACTTGTTCATTCATCACTGTCATCATCATCTAACAACCAACTCCTCCTTTCCTTAGATGTTTTAATAAACAATTCCCTCCAGCTACACTCATGCAATAGGCTTGCTATCTTCCAATACTTCTTCTTTGTAGTACCTTCCATCTCATTTAAGATATCTACAACATTCTCAACTGAATAAGGATCAACATCCATCGTAGAAGTACAGCTTGGCTCAGCAACTGTTTGGGATTTAGAACGCTCTGTGATTGCCTCGTGTGCATCAATAAAAAGTTTACTGCCCGAATCACTATGCTTCCTACTTTTTGATGCACTTGTTTGTCTAGAATTATGAGGCAACCCTTTGGCGAATATCACCCTTCCTAGGTAGGCTTGCATTCAAATCCTCAGGATGAGTCAATGGAACATTCTCATCATCACAATTCCCATTAGATGATTCACCTTCAGTAATGGCATGCACTTTATCATTGGTGTCATCTCTTTGTAGGTTGGAATAAGCTTCCTCACCAGCTGCAGTAGTATCTCCATATATCATATTCAACTCTGGCCATGATGGACACCCCTGATGACGAAAGGTCTTTGCACTCACATTGTCTTGAAATCCACATTTACATTTAGCCTCGTGATAAAATTTCACTATATGTATAAATATTTAAATGAAGATCACAATACAGTAAATCAACCTACCTTTATATATACATCCCAAACCTCATCATCTGCTGTAACTGTTTTTGTAATATAATTGTATCCAAATCCAGTTTGAGTCAACAGCTTACTGAAATCCCTCCACACTGACCTTAGCTTGTTGAACTTGTTCTTATATTGGACATCCGTGTAGTCATTTCTAGTCTGTTTGTAAAACTCTTTCTTTATCTCAGTTCATCCAGTCTTGTTAAATGTGGTTGTAACTCTATTTCCTTTTACTTGTGCAGCTATCAACTGAATAAAGATTTTCTCATCCCGGGGTGTCCATCTAGCAATATGCTTATATCCATATGCTTTTCCCTTTGCTTATCCATATTATGAGATGTCCCCACCTGCTTATCTTTTTGAGAGGAAGCCACACACTTATCCTTTTGATATAGGATGTCATCTGTAAGCTGCCATAATTACAAATTCAAATTTAGGTACACTGTAGGTTGTATCCTTTTCTAGTTTCTAGAAACACATATTTATATACTTTATATGAAATGTATACATAGAAATAAACATGCACATCATACTCAGTCCTACATAGATGGTTCTCATAGTCATACTTAGACGGTTTTCACAATTCAATAAAAAAGTTGTTCAGGTACTACAGTCTATAGGTTCAAAAAGTATGTATTAGATATGAGTTCAGCTCCTTGAGGTAGTTTTAGAAAGGTATTATTGCTCATGTGCTGTTCTATGTCTCATATATTTACATGATGAGCGATAAGCCTAAGTATACATTTAAATAAGAACAGTTACATATTATAAAGATATAATAAGGTTTTGTAAGATATAGATTGGAATTGTGAAGGTATAGTTGTTTAGGGACAGTGAAGGCAAGATCATTGGTCTATATTCAGGCCCAACTGGAATAGGGGACTGACTCCCTAAGGGCTGAGGTTATGGTTGTCATGGAACTATGGAAGGATAGCAAAAGGCAAAAGATCTGGTTGTAGAGGGTTGTATCGGAGGCGGTAAGAAATCAGGAATTTTTTCAGTAGTAAGAAACATGACATTATCATTCATAAGCAAGAGACTTTGATACCAAGTAACAATCAAGATAGATATTTCATATTAAACTTTTGTTTTTGAGAAAAGGTAATGTATGATTCATAAAACTGAATTTTGATGGTTGTAGCTTAAGGAATCCTGGGCCTTCTGGGAATGGGGGAGTTTTCAGGAATGAGGCTGGGATTATTAATGCCATGTTCTCTGGCCCTATTGGAGAGGGTCACTCTCTTAGGGCTGAGATTTTAGCAGCTCTGGAAGGAATCAAAAGAGCAAGAGAATTAAACATTCAGTGCTTGGTCATTGAAGGGGACTCGGAGGTGGTAATTAGGTGGTTGAAGGAAGACAGCAATGGTGTGTGGAGCTACAGAAATGAAAAGAAAAAATTTAAATGGCTGAGTAGGGATACTGAGGTGAAGTACAGCTGGGTGCAGAGAAGTGCTAATTCCATGGCTGATGGGTTAGCCAAGCAAGGGGTGCTTCAGGACTCTTTGTTTTGGGCTATATTTTAGCTTTCTTTCTTGTTCTCTGTTGTGGGGGAGCTAGGATATTTTACCTCCCCTTTCTTGTACTTAAAAAGTTTCACAATTTTTATAATCTAATAAAGCATTCTGTTATTGATAAAAAAAAGGTAATGTATGATTGTATTAATAAAAGGTCCTCAAAAAAGTATAATCAGAAATACTGTCTCTAACATCAGTATGTATAGAAATCCAACTTCTCAAAACTTCTATTGCCAAGTTAATGACCTCAGCTTCAGTAGAAGATTTTATTTTTTCAAATATCCTATTGTTCCTTTCTGAACACACAGCCCACAAAACTGCCGAAGGGATGGAAGACCAGCATAACTTTCCTTTCTTAGACAGCCCCTGAATATGCCATTCCTCTAACAGAGCTCTAACTGAGGCTGGCATGCACCGACTTAGATTCAGGGATTTGAAGAAGTGAGACCAAATTGTGCAGTACTAAACTTGCAGTGAAGGAAGAGATGCCCGGAGGATTCTACTGGAACATTGCAAAAACAGCACCTCCAATCTGACAAGTTAAGACCTTTTTTCAGCAGCATTTTTAGGACAGACACCTCTCCAGAGTCCAGAGCGACCATCCATACAAAAAACATGACTTATGGAGAAGCCAAATTCCCCCAAATGGCCTGACTGGGAAATGGGACTTTGGGCCTCCCCACTAGAAAATTGTACAAAAATGATATCTGTATAATTTGGATAGAGAACTTAATATCATTGACATCTGAAAGAAGAACAATCATGTCATAACCATGATGGCACCTGATGGGTTCAGGCATGGCTGGAGGTTAGGCAGCTTGAAGAACTAGCTGGACTGTGTGCTACTTGTTCAAGTA
This sequence comes from Nelumbo lutea, assembly GCF_056320005.1. Taxonomy (NCBI): domain Eukaryota; kingdom Viridiplantae; phylum Streptophyta; class Magnoliopsida; order Proteales; family Nelumbonaceae; genus Nelumbo; species Nelumbo lutea. Next base: position 17,588,385 of record NC_142691.1, read on the forward strand.
GAAAGCATAGATTCCTCCTTTGTTAGTCCAAATTATGATTTCAAGGGTCTATGTATGACTAAATGAGAAATAAACTATGCAAGGATTCAAGTTAAATCCTTTTTACCATTTTTTATTTGTACCAAAATTTAGGACCCACCATGAATGTCTCTCAAGTCCCAATCAGATTGAGTTTTAGCCATCTGGTTGTGCATTATGTGTAATATGCTTTTCAACTTAAAATCAAGCTCTTTCTCACATCTCACCTAGTTAAATACAAAATAAAAAAAGCTAGTTATTGTCTAATGATCATTCTACTTTGGCTCACCTAATCTTCTAGGTAGGACCCATCCATTGGTGGATCCTGATGTTCATCTGAATACTGGAAACCATTCCAGTAAAGCATCAAAGATATCACAACTGTGCATCAAAGATTTACTGTCAAATGTTCAAATTTGACTCAGATCAAATATGGATAATACCCATAATAAAATTAAACTAAAAAGAGCTAGAAAAAGAACTATATGTGAGGACGGGAGGGGAAATTGATAGTGTCGATTGGTTCTTACAAGGATAAATCTAAAATTTATCACAAAAATTTTTGATTACTACGAAATAGGGGCTGCATAGATTTATTACTCAAAAAATATCTTTGAAAAAGTTTAAAGTTTATCACAAAAATCAAACAAAAAGATAAATATGAAACAGGGGCTGCATTACAAAAAAGCACCCATTTATTCATTGGTGTATCACAAAAAAATGAATAAAAAATACTCATAAGAAACAGGCTTTTTTATATCGATTTGAAGACATTTTGTCCATCAGTTTATCACAAAAAATCAAACAAAAACATCCCAAAAAAAATGACTGCACATATGTGATCTACAGTTCTAGCTGTGTGCAAGTTCAAAAAACAAACAAACAAACACATATCTGTTGGAGGGAGGAAAGAAAGATCTGTCGGTGTATAGCCACACTTGCCTGCACTGATTGGGGAAGAAAGAAAGATCTGTCTGTACTGTTCTCCAAGCACCGGCTGGGGAAGAAAGATTTGTTGGAAAGGATGCATTGTAACATGGAAAATAACAAAAAATGTAAGAGAAGATAGACCGTTGGGATGGATTTTTGAATGTGAAATTAAAAAAGAGAAAAAAAAAGTCTTACTAAGGAACGATGAAGCAGTGGTTGGAATGAGATGGCTGTTGGAGGAGATGGGGCATGGGGGAAGAAGAAAGAAAAAAACGATGGAGGATAGGGGTTTCATCGAGTAAAGCTTATTTATGCTTGAAATGACAGAAATGTCCCCGGTCTCACGTGTGTACATGGCACCTGTTCGTAAATATAAGTAAGACGTAGCAAGAATTGTTTTTTTGTTTTTTTTTTTGCGAGAAACTACGACTCTCAGTTCTCAGAAGTGGAATTTTTTCACTTCTAAGAATTGTGGATATTGGGGCTTCTTCGCTGATAAAAAAAATGCAGATTTTGGGGCGATTTTCATTCTGGTCTCAAATTAGAATTGATGATTTGACCATCCCAAATGTGATTTTTTTGATTGGAAACAGTAACTTCATTAATACAACTTAAGCATAACTTTCCAGGATTAAGTACAACTGTCAACCCCTAAACAGGTGTTGAGCCCCCAGTAATCCCAAATGTGATTCCCATTCTTTGGAATGCAAGAATCGAAAGAATCACTCCACCGGAGTGATGCCAAATGGGGCCTTAATCTGATTATGATGGCATGCTCCTCTGGTTTCAGTAAACTTTGCCTTGTAGAAAGCAGATTTAACAGTACAATTGGTCCAGATAAGTGGAATTTTGCTGATGATCTCTACTTCCCCACCTAAAAATAACTGACTTGAAAGGTTTGATTTTCATGTTTTGCTCTATGGTGATCAGATAAAAAATGTAGGTTCTGTTTATTGGCTTTGGGGATGAGATATGAAAGCCTGGCAATGCTGGGATCTAGGATCCTCCAAAGACACACACACACACACACACACAAATGGTGTGACCATCATTGACATTCTAATAACAACCAAGTTTAACTGATCAAAAAAAAAAAAAACCAAGTTTAAGTAGGTCTCTCCCTGCCAAGCCCAAGATCAATGGTAATCCAGCTCTGCATTCCAGAAGCCTTTTCTGGTAAATTAGAGTCCTTTCATCACCAGAGCCTAAAGAGATTCTTTCTTGTGGAGTAAAATCCAGCCAGTTTTTGCTAATAGGGTTTTGTCAAAATAGTGAAGGGACCTAGGTTGAAAGCCACCCATATATTTCTCATTGCAGAATTCCCCCATTTGATCAGTTGATTTTCTGGGAGTGTTTTTTGAAGGATAGAAGAAAGAATTTTATTAAAAAGAAAAAGATTACAAGGCATTGGATGTCAAGGAGACACCTTGACATCCCAGGTTGAGATACAGCTAGACAATCTGAATTTCTTCATTACATGGTTGTATTTCTAGAATACCCCAAAAGTTCTCTATCAATTCCTCCCTTCTAACTTGATCAAACTCCGGCATAACCAGCACCCAGTCTGAAACCAATGAACTCATGACAGAAACTATTAGTTCCAAACTTTTTGCTTTGTTTTCGAATACTCTTCTATTCCTTTCAGCCCACAGTGACCACCAAACTGCAAAACGAATACAGCTCCACTCAATTCTGGCTTTCTTTCTGCCACTAATTTTCAACCATCTAGAGAAAATCTCAGCAGGAGATGATGGCTGGAAGACAGACTTGCCAAAAAGGAAGGAGTAGAAATTCCAGATGAAATTTGCCACTTTGCACGAATAAAATAGATGGAACACTGTCTCCTCATCCATTTTGCACAAATAGCAGAAACTTGGAAGGAAAGCACTCTTTTCTTCAAGTGATCTGTGGTTAGAATGCTGTCAAGGGCAACCATCCATGCAAATGCCTCCACTCTTGGTGGTACTGGGTTCCCCCACACTCCTTTCAGGCTAGCAGAAACCTGATTGTTTCTTACCAACGCCGAGTAAAAGGATTTTACAGAAAACCTGCCATCCTTACACTCTTTCCACCAAAGACCATCCTCTGAAGTTGGAGAGACATTGGACTGTTCTAGCTTTTTCAGCAGCTGAAATGAGTTCCCTTCAAGACTGTGTTCCATCCTTACACTCTTTCCACCAAGTGATTTTCTGGGAGTTTCCTTCAAGACAAGAAGAGATCTCCCAGATCTCCCAGAAAATCACTTGGTGGAAAGAGTGTAAGGATGAACCAGTGTCCAGACTGGGAACTTCCTCTCCTTCAGGTCTTAACTGGAAACTTGGTTCTAGAAGGCCTTAGGGTGAATGCACTGCACTGACTAACCTGCTGCTTTGTTGGAAACTACTTTTTCTGGACTGGCTCTCCTGATGGTATCTTCACATGTTCCACTTTTTTCAAGCTTTTAGCCCTACCTAGTTCCCAAGGGTGACTTCCCAGTGAAAGAAATTTGGAGTAAGCCTACCCACTAAAAATTCAATCCTTCTACTAGGAAATCTTCCTTGGAAAGGTTAATACTTGTGATATTCTGCAGAGAAGAAGGCTGTCTCTTTGCCTCTCTCCTCATATGTGCTTCCTTTTAGGGATAATGGAGAATCCTTATCCCATTTATTTATCTCTTGTTCCTTTGTTTCTTGTATTTGGGAGTCCTGCTCTCTTTTTGGCTACAGGTGAGTCCCTCCTCAAGAGGTGGTGGACATTTTTAACCCAAATTTCTTGAGGCAGCTAAAGAAAAGGGGAAGATTAGTTTGGAAAGCAACAAAGGAAGCAGTTGTTTGTGATTTGATAATAGAGAGACAACAGAATATTCAACGGAAAGAGTAGAACTGTGGGGGAAGTAATCGAGGCCATTAAAATAAAGGTTGCACTTTGGATTAAAACTTTGGAGTGCTTTCAGAACTTCAAAACTATTGATATCCTAAGGGCATGGAAGATAGTAGCACTCTAGAGAAAAAGAAAAAATATGATTGGAGTGGAAAATCCCACAAGGCAGCACAGTAAAGTTGAACTTTGATGGAACTTTTTAGGCAACCCAGGTATGGCAGGAATGGATTGGGTTGCAAGAGAACTAAGTGCTGATTTAAAGTGGGTAAGGTGTGCAAATGGGTTAGCTGATTCCCTTGCTAAACAAGGAGTGGAAAGGCAACAGTTGTTTTGGGCTTCTATGTAACCTAGCTAACTTACTTGGGATGACTTTATGGTCATCAAACTGTACTGTTACCTCTCCTATAATTGATTATTTCAATAAGTCTTTGCTTATCGGGAAAAGAAGACAAGAAGAGATATCCTACCATTCTGTTTATTTTATCACTTATGCCATTTTCAGTAAGAAGTGGATCATTATATACACCGAAGATGGCTTAGCAACTGACTTCACTAATGCTTAATGGCCTCCTTTCCATCCTGATATTTTGTTCAATGTAGTTTCCGGGAGATTTGTAATGACTTCCTTTTTATCATGGATCCACATTTTTTTTCTTTTTTTTTTTTTGCATTTTGTCATAATTATTCTATCTTGTTTCTCTTTTCTCTAATAGAAATTATCTGTTATTTATTAAAAGATTACTTTGCACTTGCTTGATGATTACATGTCCTCTTTTTATATATTTCCTAATGAATCCGATACTTCAGGAAAATGCAATAAAGGTGCATGGTAAACGGTGCGATGAGAACAGTTACCTTGGGAAAATTTCAAAACTAGGGCTTGCACCTATACTTTGGTGTATAATCCTTGTGTTACTAATAACCTTTATCCGTTCAGTCATCACGGGTATGTTTCTCTGGCCCTTCTGTTTAAAAATTATACCATGTTATTTGTTAGATGACAGTATATTTATTTCTGTTGTTTGATTCTTTGGCTGCAGCATCAAATCTGCCAGAGTTAACAGTTGCATTTGCGCTTTTTTCCTGGTTGGGAGTTTTACTTGCATCTGCTGGCCTAGTAATGTTTTATAGGTGTAGCAGGTATGCTATTTGTTCCTTTTCTTGATATGGAAGTTTACAGATTAAATTAATTGAAGAAACATAATTGCCAGAAAATAGTATAGTCTCTTGTCTTTATTTATTTATTTCCTATTATTTTATTTTTAATTATGATAGATTAGAAATGCATTATTTAAAGGCAGTAATGGTTTTCAAAGAAAATCTTATTTTTTATCAATAATTAAAAAATTCATTAAAATTATAAACAAGAATAACAGAGAATACAGAAAACAAAGGAGAGAAAACTCCTTATCACCAAAATCAAATTTTTTACAACTGACCCCAAAACATTTGAGTCCTCTCAACCCATTGTTTTGCCATAGGGTCAGCCATGTTGTTAGCCATTCTTTGCACCCATTGAGTTTTAACTTCCATTCCTTAGTTATCAACTTGAAACTTTTTTAACTCATTTTTGTATACCCACAGATCATTCCCCTTGTTTAGTGGTTAATTGATCACCAGCTTTGAATCTCCTTCGATAATCAGTTTGTCCACAATTCAACTCCTTTGCTTTAGTTGCTCCTAAAATTGCCAATACTTTAGCCTTCAAGGAATTATCAATACCTATGAACCCGAGAACAAAGCGTGCACATTCTCTACTTAATTTCAGAACACACCCCGTACACTTGTAGGGCCTGGGTTTCCTCTACTGCTTCCATCGAAGTTGAGTTTAATGTACCCAACATCCGGTGGAATCCAAGAATAGACCTGGATTTCAAGGCTAAAGGGCCACTTCCTCATAACATAATCTGCTGAGAATTCCAAGGATGAATCCATGGATTTTAACCAGTGAACCACCCTGATTCTTGCATTCCCCTCCTCCCATAGTGTCCAAATTACTGCATCTCTTAGGCGTGTCCACTTGATTTTACCTTTCTTCTTTGCCCAAGCAAATTAAGAGGGACAAACAAGTTTGCTATGCTGAAGAATTATCTTTAATAATGTAAATTGTCTCTTCTAGCAATATGAACTGGAAAAACATTTGTATTTTAGATGATAAGAAGTGTCTTTGCATTTTTAGGTGAAATTATTAGAAGGGAAAATATACCAAGCCTAAGAATGAATTTTCCAATTAAAGATCAAATTTGAATTTGGATGGATATCTTTGCTTAGACAAAAGGATATATACTGCCCAAAAATTTCTAAATAAAAAAGGCCATTATCCAATGTTGGCACTTGCTATCTGGAGTCTTGGGAGAGGTGGACTGGATACAGACCTAACCTTCGGTATTTTTTTTTTGTGCAGTGTTTTCCTTCAGACTTGAACCCACATTCTCATGCTTGCCAACTGAAGATTTTACCATTGCACCAAATAATGACCCTTAACCCTAGCTACCCAGAAATTTCTGAATAGTAAGAAGTGCTAAAATAACAACTATAGAATCATTAGTATTATAATAAGGGTAGGGGATTGGAATAGGCATTATCATGTTCATGAGACAATATGAGACAAAATGAAAAGATGTCATTTTGTTTGGCCACATGATGAATGGTAATGGGGCATGGTGGGACTGGATTTTGCATGCCCCATCCCTGATCCCAAACACAAAAACCCCGCCCTGTACCCCAACAAGGCTAGAAATCTCAACCCCATCCTCGTCCCTTCAAGAAATGGGGATCCCCAAATTTGCTCTTCCCCCACTAGTAATTCCTACATGCAAATCTATATATTTTATTTTTTTGAAACCTACCTAGATATCTCAACAAATGATATAATGAGAAAATGGGAGGAAGTGGTTCAATTGGGCACAGATAACGAAATTACAAGGATGGATTGGAAACCCCCGGAGCCAAATAAATTCAAGCTGAATTTTGATGGTAGCTCCCTTGGAAACCCTGGGAGAGCAGGAATAGGGGGAGTATTTCAAAATCATCTTGGAGAAATTGTAGCTATGTACTCAGGACCAATTGGGAATGGAGACTCAGTTCAGGCTGGGACAATGGCACTCCTACATGATCTGAAACTAGCAGTACTTGTAGAAGCTAGAAATTTGGAAGTAGGAGGGGACTTACTATTGGCCATTTCTTGGGCTAAGCAAGTAAATTCAGCTCCATGGAAATACAGATTTGCTTTTAGGGAGATAGACAATCTTGCTAAGGGTTTTAACTCTACATTTGGGTGGGTTAAAGGGACAGCTAATGGATTGTCAGATGCCCTGGCAAAACCGGGGGTTGAAAGACCTACTATTTTTTGGGCAAAATTGTAGCTGGCTGCATTACAACAGTGGGATGCTGTTCTATGTAATCTGGGACTTTTGTAATCTTATACTCTGGAATGCAGAGTAACTAAAGAATCTGTAACCTGCTTTCATTTATTAATTAAATAAATAAATTCATTGCTGATAAAAAAATCATGGAGTTTCATTGCACGCAAAGTTGACTTACCTTAATATGGCATATTTATTTTGAGGATGCTTGATCTTTGGATGCCAAGTCAAACAAAATTAGTTTGTTTTAGTTTTCATTACCATTTGAGTCCACGATGCCCTCACCTGAAATGGAGTTGCCTTCAGTTGTTAAGAAGATTTGGATGAGTTTATTTCATGAAATCCTGAGGTGACCTCGTTTTTAACCTTTCCTTGACTATTAATATTTGTAGATTAGAGTTGAATATGTGATTTCACATGCAATGGAAAAACACAATGAAATCTTTTCATTCCAACGAATTTAGAAAATCTTCAGCATGCTCTTGCAGATTATATTTCAAGTTAATTGTTTGTTTTGACATGCACAGGTTTTTATTTCTAGTTTTTTATAAAACAAAAAGAAAAAAAATACTTACATGGTAATTATCAAAAAAGAAAAACTTACATGGTTTAGTATGCAGTTTCTATGAAACAGCCCACACTAAGGACAAATTTGGAGGGAAGTGAGATGGATATAGCAATACCTCCTCCTACTACACATTGAAGGGTGGGGTTTAGTGAGCTTCTTGGTTTTCTTCCTTTGAAGAGGAAATTTCTACAGAGTGAAAATTAGTATCAGTATGGAGATGCCAAAGTTCAGAGAAAAGTCCATTTCCTTGAAAAGTTTAAAATGTCTAAATGTTTCCACAACATATTTCCATTTCTATGGGTAGCAACATGAAATATTACTAAGATTGATAAAAAAAACATGAAATATTACTAAATTATATCTCAACATATTCCTTAGTGCATTAGAATCTTTGATGTTTTTTTCTAAGGAAGTTTTACTTCGTTAATTATCAATGTAAGGTTTTTAATTTTCATGTGCATAGGTATCATCCAAATAATTTATTTTAACATGATCCTTCTCTCCAAAAAAAGGAGGGAAGTGGAGAGGTTAATCTTTGGTATTGAGGGAGATCTAGAGTTTAGTGGGAGGGAAGAAAGAAGAAAGGTCTCAAAGTAGGGAGGCTGTGGTAACAAAGGAGGTCAACATACTTATATCTATGAAAATGATTAGTTGGAATGTGAAGGGGTTGGGGAGTGCAAGAAAAGTAGGGTGATAAAGGATATATTTAAGAGAGAAAAGCTTGACATTGTGTTGTTGCAAGAAACAAAACTAACAGAGTTGGATAGACGGGTTAGAAGTTTTTGGGGACCAAGAGGAGTAAGTTGGCCCTTTTCTCCCTCATGGGGAACTTCAAGGGGAATTGTCACATTATGGAAGGATGTTGAGGTGGAACCAATGGAGGAACTGATAGGTAGATTCTGTCTCTTTAAAGTATAAGAATGTGGAGGATGGGTTTGCTTGGGTTTTATCTAATCTGCATGGTCCTAATAACTATAGAGAAAGGAATGAAATGTGGGAGGAATTGTATGTAGTCTAGGTGATGTAGGACCAGCTCAGTTCTAGTCCTTAGAGAATGTTGAATGGTCTTCTTGATCAGAGTTTTATGGCTGTTGATGGCTGTAATGGCTTCTTGAAGGAATAAGTGAGAAAATAGGGAGAGAAAGAAGAGGGATAATACTTGGAATCACTCACAGGGTGCCTAAAATCACTCTAAGTCATGGGAATCACTCTCCATAGCTAGCATAAGTTGAAGGAAACTTGATAAACTTCATTGCTCTTTGTGTAAAATGTCCATACATATTTATAGACTCTAAATTCATAATAATCCTACATAATGGTCCTAGGAGTCAAATTGTTCCTCCGTAATCCTACTAGATCCCAAACTAAGCTGTCATATCCTATTTTAATTCAAAGAAGACTCAATAACTCTAATCCTACTTATGCAATGCCTTTGGAATATTAAACATAAACAAACTATACCTAGACAAATTAAATCAATGGAACCACAAATATTGCAAAATGACAAAAATACCCCTACTGTCCTAAAATACACAAATACATAAAATTTCATAAAATTCCAACTTTGACTCTTCATCTCCTACATCACTAGGGTTTATGAGATGGTTCTTGGTGTCTGGGTGGGAACTTTAATGTAATTAGATTCTCTAATGAAACTAGTAACCCCCAACAGTCAATCACTAATAGCATCAAGAAGTTCAATGATTTTATAGAAGTCTATGAACTAAAGAATATTCCACAGTTGCAAACTTGATACACTTTGTCCAATTTTTAGGTTAACCTACTTTGCTCGTAATTGGAGAGGCCTTTGTTGAACTTAGGTCGGGAGAGTCATTGGGAATATTTGGTATCTACCTTTTCCTAGGGTCACATCTGATCATTGTCTCATTAGGCTTGGCTCAGAATCCTTTTTGGGTGGACCTAAACTATTTAGGTTTGAGAATATGTGGTTGACACACATGGACTTTATGCGCAAAGGAATGGTGGGATGAAGAGCTAAGGGGGGTTAAAATGGAAGGGGGTTAGATTTTTGCAAAGACTTAGGTCCAAAATAAAGGAATGGGATAAGGACCATTTTGGGAGATTAGATGAACAAAACGTTAGCTTGTCCCAGATTGAGGAGTTGAATGAGGAGTCTCAAAGAAACATGAATAAGCAAGATAGAGACTTGAGAAGGTAGCTGAAAAAGGAGTGGGAAGTTATTTTTAGAGAGATCTGTTGGAGGTAGAAATCAAGACATAAGTGGATTAAGGAAGGCGATGAGAACATCGAATTTTTCTATGATCTGCATAATGGAAGGAGAAATTTTGCAGCCAAGTTGGAGCCACATATAATTTCAAGTGGGACCCACCTATTAATTTTCTATTAAAAGAGAAATTTTCAACTAGGACCAACCTATTGTTTTATCTCAAAGGAGGAAAGTTAAAGTGGGGCCCACCTACTACCTTTTCTCTCTTAAAAGAGGAAATTTCAAGTGGGACCCACTTATAATTTCAAGTGCTGCCTCCAATTATTTTTCTCTAAAAAGAGGAAAGTTCAAGTGGGACCCACTAATATATTATTTTCAACATTTATTAATTATACATTAAATAGCTTTTATTTTATTCAGTAGGACCCAGTTGCAATTTTTTGGTTTTTTGAGTTTAATAGTGCCACATCAGCATTTTCTATTATTTTATTCATTATTTAATGGATTGTGAACGGTGTCACTAACACCGTGCATTTTTGGGTTAACGGTGGCCTTTTCAACTTAGTCTGAGGTCTTAATTGGGCCCTTGGATTTAAAGGGCAAAAGTGACCTTTTTGCAAAGTAGAGGGATTGTCAGAACTGAAAACCCATAACTAATAAACTTCATGTTTGAAATGAATATTGAGCTAGCTCAAAGTGGTATTTATGTAAGTTAGGCGGACAATTACATTGTTATTCCACATATTTGCAGTATTGTCACCAATTTATGTTAATACAATCTCTTGTACTCCACATAGTGAGGGTGGGCCTTGGTGCAATGGTTGGGTTGCTTCATTGCAACCTGGGTGATCAAGGTTCAAATCTTGGAAACAACATCGTTGTATGACCTGGGGTTAGGCAGCGAACATCTGTTCCTCCCCAAATCCTGCATTGGGGAATATGTTGATTCTAGTAAAATTTTGTGTCACCACCTATGGAAATGGAAATATGTCATGGAAATACTAGGGAAGTTAGGGACATTTTAGAGGGAGTAGGTGACTCTTTTCTATTTGTTTTTAACCACTTCTATGGCAAAGTTCGCAGCTAGCGTCCCTCCAAGGGATGTTTGTTTCAACATGAATCTTTAAGTTAATAAATTCTTTATTGGTTAAAAAAACATTTTTTGAGTCTTCAGTATAGATGGCTCTTCTTATTTTCTTTATGAAATACTTTTAGTTATATAAAATATAGTCAATATTTTAATATTTTAAACTCTTATGAAAGACTAAACAATATAAGAGTTTAATAATAAACAATATAATAACATAAGAAGCATGTTCATATTTAAATAATTTTTTATGTTAAATAAAACATAATGAAATAATATTTACAACTAAATATAAAAAAAAGTTTATCATCATCATCATCATCATCATCATTGTTGTTGTTGTCATTGTCATCATGTAAGCCTTGACCCAACCATATGGGATTGGCTATATGAATCCTGTTTCACCATTCCATTCTCTTCAGTGCCATACCCATTGTTAAAGAGTTCTTAAAAATGAATGCAGAAAGATTAGTAAATGGGTGGGAAATAGGTAGGGATGGAGTGTTAGTTACCCATCTTCAATTTGTAGATGATTTAATAATTTTTTGTGAAGGGGGAGACCTTGAGAAGGTGAGAAATCTTAAGATGTTGGTGAAAAGATTTGAAAGAATATCCAATTTAAGAGTTAAACTTGAAAAGAGTAGTGTAGCAGGGGTAAAGTTGGAGAGTAGAGAGGTGGGGGCTATTGCAGAGTGCTTAGAGTGTCTATATCTTCCTGGCCAATGGCCTACTTGGGACTTCCTTTAGGGGTAAACGCTAGGGAGAGTAGTTTTCGGTGTCCGGTTGTAGAGATGTTTGAAAAGAAATTGGCAGCAGGGAAGAAGATTTACATCTCCTTGGGGGGAAGAATCACATTGATTAGAGCCACCCTTGCTAACTTACCAACCTATTTTCCATGTCTTCAGGATTCCTTCTAGGGAAGCCATGAGGCTGGAAAAATTGATGAGAGACTTTCTTTGGGAACCAGGAGAAAGTAGGAAAGACCATCTTTTAAAGTGGGAGGTGGTGTGTAGAAGCAAAGGAGAGGGAGGGTTGGGTATAGGAAATGTTGCAAAAGAATTCGACTTTATTGAGAGAGTGGTTGTGGAGATGGCCATTAGAGAGAGAGAGAGAGAGTATGGCATGATGTGGAAGGGATTCTTGAAACTGATTTTAATGGAAGCAGCCAAGGTAATCAGGTCCATAAGGGATGGGAGGGGTTCTAAGTAATGAAAGTGGAGAGAGAGAGAGTATGGCATGACGTGGGAGGGGTTCTTGAAACTGATTTTGATGGAAGCAGCCAAGGTAATCAGGTCCATAAGAGATAGGAAGGGTTCTAAGGAATGAAAGTGGAAATGTGACTTTAAGGCAATCCAGGTCCATCACGGTGGATTAGGAGATCTGCAAACAACATGGCTGATGGTTTAGCTAAACAAGGAATTCAGAGACAATCAATGTTCTGGGCTGTTTTATAAATAGTAGGATAGTTTTCTTTTGTGCTTCTTGCTTCTGTCCACAACTTCTTGTTGTATTTGCCTTTTAATCTAAAGTATTATTTTTTGTGTTGCTGATAAAAAAAAAAGTGGAAATGTGGCTCTTTTATACTAGTTGCCCGTCAAGGGGTGCAACCGTACAACTTGCAGTACAATCAGGAGTGCAACATCTACTAACCAAGCCAAGGGAAAATAGGGAACAATTGTATTGGGCATATTTGTAATCTGTTGTTGATTTGCTTGTTTGGGGATGTAACTGCTTGTGCCTCTCCATGGGATATTTGTATCCATTATCATCCTTATTTTAATAAAATTCTCATCATTTATCAAAAAAAGAGTGCTTAAATCTTTTTTTTTTTTTTTTATAAGTAGTGCTTAAATCATTTCTTACTACTTCAACCCTTGTCCTTTTCAGTCTACCTTTAGCTATTCTAGCCCCTCTAACTAGTAACGGATCACTTCTTCTTACAGGTGCAGTAGATGGTCTTTGCTGCACATGAAAAACCATCTTGGTCTACCTTCTCTCATTTTGTCATCTATTGGAGGCTTGGAGCTAATCCTAAGTTCCTTTTTTTTTTTGATAAGTAAATAATTTTTTTTTTAACTCAGTTTCGAACTGATACAAACAACCCATAGAGAGGCTGTTAGGAACCTGCCTAACACAGGGCTCTTTGAGGGAGCCAACCTCCTGAATTTGAGGGATAGGGGAGAGGGAGAAAAGAGAGAGAGAGAGCTCCTGCTTTTGACTAACTGTTTTTATTTCTCCTGTTTTTTACTGTTTATATTGTTTTATGGGGCTCCTTTTCTTACATTATTTAATTCCTTTGTGTTAAAACCATTGCATGTGGACGGTCAGTTAGCTGAGCTGTTGTGCTGATGTGGCCTTCTCTTGTAAAATTGACTAACTGTTCTCTGTTGTTCTGTTTCAACGGTCTTAACAATCCTTCCCTCCTTTAGAGAGACCTTGTCCTCAAGGTCTAGTGTGGGAAAATTTGTTTGCAGATTCAAGTAAGATTCCCAGGTTGCATCCTCTTCTGGATGTTTAGACCAAACAACTAATGCTTCTATAATGACTCTTCCACCACGTTGCACCCATCTGAAATCAATGATGCAGGCTGGCTCAGTCTGCACTTGTTCTTTCATCTGAAAATGTGGGAAGAGTAGCACTTGTAATGACTCCTGGCTTCTGCCCTTTCTTCAGTAAGGAGATATGAAATACAGGATGTAACTTTGATGTTGCAGGGAGGCCCAGTTTGTATGCCACAGATCCTATCCTCTCAAGGATTTTAAATGGTCCAAAATAGCGCGGGCTGAGTTTGTTCCACTGTCAGCTTGCTACTAAAATCTGTCTGAAGGGATGTAATTTGAGAAACACCCAATCACCGACTTCATATTGGACATTCTTGTGATGTTTATCATAAGTGCGCTTCATCCATTGTTGTGCTTGCAAGAGATGATTTCTCAGCTCCTTTAACACCTCATTTTGCTGTATCAATTGTTCTTCTAAGGCTGCTACTGTAGTGGTCCCTTTTTCATAAGGAAGTAGAGGGGGAGGGTCCTGACCATATAGAGCTCTGAAGGGCGTCGTCCCGGTAGCACTATGGAAAGTGGTGTTGTACCACCACTCAGCCCAGTGGATCCACTTCACCCATTGTCTTGGTTGATCTCCCGCGAAGCATCTAAGATATGTTTCAAAACTCTTGTTAACCGCCTCTGTCTGTTCCATCAGATTGGGGGTGGTAAGTAGTTGATTTGAAGAGTTTAACCCCATGCAGACGAAAAAGCTCAGCCTAGAAACGACTCATAAAAATAGGGTCCCTGTTGGATACATTTGAGTTGGGGAGCCCATGAAGGCGCACAATTTCCCAAAGGAACAATTCAGCAATTGTGACTGCTGTGAATTGGTGTGATAAAGGTAGAAATTGACTGTATTTCGTCAATCTATCAACCACCACAAGAATAACTGTTTTGCTCGTGGAAATGGGCAATACCGTGATGAAATCCATTGATATATCATCCCAAACTTAGGTTGGGATTGGGAGTGGTTGCAAGAGGCCTGCTGGTGTTGTAGTAGCTGTCTTTTTTTGTTGACATACTGCACACTCGGCTATGAAGTTTTGGATGGAGGTACACATTCCTTTCCAATGGAATTGTGTGGCGATGCGTTTCTGCATCTGTAGAATGCTTAAGTGACCACCTATAGGCGAGGCATGAAATAATTCAAGGAGCTTCCTGAGATGTGTAGAATCTACTGGGGTTTCCAGGTGTCCCTTGAAGAAGAGTAGATCATCCTTGACGGTATACCCAGGGTGCTGTGATGGATTTGCCAATACCTGGGCCTTTAATTGCTGTAACTCTGTATGGGAGTGGACTTCCTTTCGAAGCTGATCCATGAGTGGAGATGTTGGGGATGACACGAGTAGCTGAAATGATTGTGGGTGCCGTGAGAGGGCATCAGCCACCCGGTTAGCAGCCCCCACTTTGTACTTAATTGTGTAGTCGTTCCCCAATAATTTGGACATCCACCATTGTTGTTCTGGTGGTAGGACGACTTATTCTAACAAGAACTTCAAACTTTGATGGTCGGTCCGAATTATGAATTGTCTACCGAGCAAGTAGGATTGCCAACTCTGCACTGCTAAGACCACTGATATTAATTCTCATTCATAAACTGATTTGGCCCACTTTTGTGATGTCAAGGACTTGCTGAAAAAGGCTAATGGTCGGCCTTCTTGCATGAGGACAGCCCCAACACCATGACCGGAGGCCTCACATTCAATGATGAAGTCTTTTGGTGAAATCGGGCAGTGCTAATGTTGGGCTTGGCCTGACCAGTGAAAGGCATGTTGTTTCAGTAATTGGGTCAAAGGGGGCAGCTGTTAAGCCGTAGCCTTTGATGAAGCGGCGATAATAACCTGTCAGGCCCAAAAAGGTCTTCAATTCGTTCACATTTTTGGGTTGCGGCCAGTCCAATATACTAGAGATTTTATCTGGGTTTGCTGCTACAGTTCTGTTTTCTACGACATGTCCTAGGTAATATACTTGGGTTTGTCCAAAGGAGCACTTGGACTCTTTAGCGAACAACTGATGGGGCTTAAGTGTTGCGAGGGTGAACTGTAGATGGTTCAGATGTTCCTCCCAGTTGGGGCTATAGACCAATATGTTTTCAAAGAAAACAAGAATGAATTACGTAAACATGGCCGGAATATGTCGTTCATTAAGGCTTGAAATGTTGCTGGAGTGTTGGTCAACCCAAATGGCATGACCAAGAACCCATAGTGGCCATCATGTGTCCTGAAAGCTGTTTTGTGAACATCCTCCATATGTACCCTTATCTGGTGATACCTAGCCCATAAATCTAATTTTGAAAGTATGGTGGCCCAACTAAGTTCATCAAGCAATTCATCAATGACCGGTATTGGGAATCGGTCCTTAATGGTGATATTGTAAAGGGCCCTATAATCAATACAAAATCGCCAAGTCCCATCCTTCTTTTTAGGTAATAACACTAGCGAGGAGAATCGGATATGGTCGGGCTGTATTATTCTTTTCTCAAGCATATCTTAAACTTGCTTATCGATTTCAAATTTTTTAAAATAAGGGTATCGGTAAGGTCTTACATTGGTTGGGGCGGCTCTTGGCATGAGAGGAATGCGATGGTCATGCTCTCGGATTAGTGGAAGCTCTTGGGGTTCTTTGAACACGCTGTCATATTGTTGGAGTTGTTCTAGGCGGCTGTGGTAGTCTCTAGGCCCATTTGAGCTGTTCTTAGCCATGGATGGGCTGGCCCAATTCGAGTCCATGTGCATGAATATGGGCTGATCCGGATCTCCCATTTGCTTTGTTAATGTTGCAAGACTGATGGGCCTTTGACCCTTGCACGTTTTCCCTTGTAGATGGACTGTAGAGTTCCCCGACATGAAGTCCATGGTGAGCCGAGCCCAGTCATAGATCACGGGGCCTAATTGTCTTTACCACTAAATGCCTAGCACCACGTCCACTCCACTGAGATGAAGGGGGTATAGGTCCACCGAAAACTGGTGACCCTAAACCTTTAGTTTTAAGCTCACGCATATACTATTGCAAGATAGGCTATTACCATTGGCCACATGTACCGTAAAATCCGTTGTTGGTTGAACCGAGAGTCCCATTTTATCCACCAAAAATTGAGTTATGAAGTTAAGGGAACTACCATTGTCTATGAGGACTGACATGTGGCGCCCTTGGATTAACTCGACTACTCTCATTGTTTGTGGGGACACAAGTCCCATAAGGGCTTGTAGAGATTTTTCAGGTGTCCCATTGGGCTGCATTTCCCACCTGGGGTCAGATTCCCTGCAACTGGTGAAGCCATCTTCCTCCTCGGTCTCCGTTTGAAGGAGAAATGTTTGTTGTTTGTTGCACTGATGGCCCGAACCCAGGTCAGTCGTTTGAAGGGAACGGGTGGGCCTGAACCCAGTATTCCTTCCACCTTGTCCAGTGCTGTTGATCTGGTTACAGAACCCCATGGCTGATAATCCTTCTTGCTCGAGCGAACTTGTCTTCATACAGCCTTGCTAGTGCTGCCGTGTTTATGACCAAAGAAGGTTGTATCGCCTTTACTAAGCCCAATACAGTATAAAGTGTCTAAGTATCAAATTACATCCAAGTCCAATTCAATTGTTCCCTATTTACCCCTTGGCTAAACAATTAGCCATCGCATTTACTGATCTTCCCACTCACTGTATTCTTACAGACATATTTCTTATCATCCACTTAAATTTCTTGATTTCATTCTTGTAGCTTCACACAATAGTCATAGGGTTCTTCAACCACCCCACCACCACCTTGGAATCCCCTTCAATCACTAGTTGCTCCACACCTAATTGATTTGCAAACTGCACTCCTTGTAAGTCTGCTAGTAATTCTGCCTGAACAGAGTCCTCAATTCCCAGACCTGAGTAAAGAAGCACAGTCTCTCCATACCTCATAAGAAGTGTGTTGTCAAGCTTGCCAACCTACAATTTGTCTATGTGAAAACAAGTTTTATTTGGTTGAAAGATTACTAAGGGATTTTCTTTGGGAGGGTGTGGTTGGGAGGGGGGTTCCAAGAAGTTTCATTTGGTCAAATGGGATAAGGTGTGCAGATTGAAGGAGGGAGGGGGTTTAAGGATTGAGAGAGTAAGATATTTTAATAATGTGTTATTAGGGAAGTGGCTGTATAGGTTTGGGTTGGAGAAGGAGAGACATTCATTGTGGAGGAGAGTGGTGGTGGGGAAGTATGGGGTGGTGGCGAGATTTGGGTGGGAATTAAGGGAGCTGAGATCTTACAGGGTGTGTATGGAAGGGTATTTTGAAGTTTAATCAGGAATTTAAAAACCTTATTAGGTTCTTGTTGGGAGACGGGATGAGAATAAGGTTTTGGGAGGATGAGTGGAGTGGGGTGGGTTAGCTGACTGAGGTGTGCTCGAGGCCTTTTAGATTATTTGATCATGGAATCACCATCAATCAATGTTACAAAAGAGATGGGGATCAGCTGTCTGGTGTCCAAAATTTAGGAGACCTCTATTGGAAGGAGAGATTAAGGAATGTACAATGATTTAAAAGGCGCACCTCAGGCGGTCAAGCAAGGTGCATTTTAAGGTATGTGCCTTGCCTAGACTCCAGGCACAACACTTTCAAAAGGCATGGCCTGGTGTGCCTAGTGCACATCCCAGACATGTACCTTTTATTTTTTGTGCTTTTTGTTCTTTTTTGAGCCTAGTGATTTCGCTTGCTCACTGAACCTCCAAGAGCCCCCTATTTGCTAATGTTGTTCATTCATTAATCCTAGTAAATATCTTCTTAAAAGGCAATTAAAATTATAAAATCATTTTTTTTAGTGTAAGGATTAAGAATTTGAGAGTGTTAAGACCATAACATGGGCTTGTTTGAGCTTGCTTTGAGGGGCTTGATACAAAGGTGGCCCATAGGGTCAAGAATACAAGATGTTTTACATCACATTGCTATTTGAAGTAATGGAATTGAGGAAAAAAAAAAGAAATTGTGGGTTTTACATGCTTGAAAATGTTTTATATATTTGATTCTATTTTTTAATTTTCATTTGAATACTCCTTACATGTTATGTTTATGTATTTTAAGTTTAGATAATAGGTTTTTTAAAATATCTATTTTAGAATTTAAGTTTATATTTTTATTAATATTATGTTTAGTATTGTTTTTAATTTGTTATTGTATTTTTTGAAAATTTGACATTTTTTTTGTATTTTAATTTTCATTTGAATACTCTTTTCTTTTTTTTTTTGCGCCTTGCACTCTTAAAAACTGGGAATGCTTTGAATTGCTGGAAAAGTTGGAAAGGTTTATGGCATTAGATCATTTGAGAGATGAGCTTGTTAGACAATGTATGCCCCTAGCTTCAATCAGATTGATGTACTGATGCATTTATTGTACATGAATGAAAGTACATAATTGATTCATGTTATAATTGCTGTGTTTCTTTGTAATTACCCTTAAACTTGACACTTATGAGACTCGTGTTAGTTTAGAATGTTCTCAGCCATTGGATAGACTTGGGGAAGTTTACCTTGCCAAGGCTAGCACTTATGTGCTACCAAGAAGATTGGAGTAGGTTGTCTCAACTGCCAGGGTTAGACCCAATGCACATGCAGTGTGTGTTTGTTTGAAACACTAAACACAAACCAATTTCCAGTTATGCCCTGGACCTTGGAGACTAGTGGGCAAAACTGGAAAGTTACACATAACCCCTAAACTCGACTATGATACTTCACTGGGTGACGGATTGGGTTGTCTTCGATATGCCAATCAGTGAGATCCTTTGGGGGGTCAAAACCTGGGTATGTTGGGGCAGTTTGAGAATTCACTCGAGTGGGTGATCATAGTGACAGGATCAGCCCCTTTGCCGGACAAAGTGAAAGATCGGGACTACACTCTCTTTGATGGAAAGAAAAACTGCCGGTAGTCGATTTCAAACTTGTTTGAGATTTGTTTTGCAAAATATATTTATATGATAATATATATATTATGTTTTAACAAAAAGGTTTGCAAAAATATTTTAATTCCTAGGACCCGTCCGAGCAGACAGTGCAACACTACACCTTGCAGCCAGGGAAGAGGTCCTTCCTTATTGAGCAGTTATTGATCATTAAGGGCTAAGAGGTTAAGTGCAAGAGACCATTTAGGGCTATTTACCTGATGGGCTATATATTACTCAAGTCCATTGTCCTTGGGCCTTCATAGGATGGCTAGACGCAAGGATCATTTAATGTAAATGTTGGGCCCATTAAGAGCCCATATTGATGGACTCAGGGGTTCACTATACTTGATAGTGAATTCGGCCAAGCCTTTTCACAAAGGATGGGCTGAACCCATGTGGGCTTATGTAAGGTCATTGTTGGGGACCCATGCCATACAAAGTGAACCAAATGGGCCAGTAACTACCTAGGGACATGAGCCACTTGCTTAATGGGCCTAAAGCCCATGATTAATAAGATTAATGAAGATGTCACATGACTGCTTAAGCTGTCATGTGACATGGGGCGAATCTGGGTTTGGATTTAGGTATGGAGCACCTAATCTTATAAGAAGATAAGGTCTATCTCTAAAGAGAGTCCATATCTGATTTAGATCTGGATTATCTCCTAATTAGATTAGGAGAGAGCTCCATAAAAGATTATAAAAGAGGAGGGGGCGGACCAGTCCAAGACAATTTCATATTTTTGCAGTTTTTGGTTCTCTCTATGGAGCACCTAATCTTATAAGAAGATAAGGTCTATCTCTAAAGAGAGTCCATATCTGATTTAGATCTGGATTATCTCCTAATTAGATTAGGAGAGAGCTCCATAAAAGATTATAAAAGAGGAGGGGGCGGACCAGTCCAAGACAATTTCATATTTTTGCAGTTTTTGGTTCTCTCTGCACCCTTTTGTCTCCCAATTTTCTCCCAGTTCGACTACAGCTTTGGGACTGATAAAGATCAGTTCTTTCTCTCTGATTTTTGCAAGAAAAATTCAGAGAAATCTCGTGCTCACCTCCCTTGTTCGACCCAAGGTGTTGGATCACAATTTTACTGAAAACTGTGTTGCTGAACTAGCTTCAATTTAAGCTGCGCCATTTTCAATGGAACTCTCTTAGGGCATGAACTACCACTTTGGGAGTTACATTTGTGAAATCCGTATCAAGTATACTTCTCCCTTTCTTTTGGTTTCAGATCTGGTTCGGTTTTGGTGCAAGAACGATACTTGAAAAATGCGATTTTTCTAAAACTGGGAATACGACTCCCGCAAGTGTAAAAGAAAATTTTTGAAAATTCTCCCAGCCGTTTAGCATGGTTCGGCCATCCATATGATGGATTTCCCCTTCCTTCAGAGCTGTAGTGGAAGGAGTGTTCCAATGGTAAATTCTCTGTCAAATCTTTTTACTCTGCTCTTTGTTGGAGTCATTTGGAGTTTGATCAGTTAGGAGGCATCTGGGGCAATTCTGTGCCCTCAAGGGTGGAAGCTCTGGCTTGGCTTATTGCAACGGACAGTGTTAACTGCAGATCACCTTAAGAGCAGAGGTTTCAGCTTTTGGTTAGTATTTGTTACTTATGCAAATAACAAGAGGAATCTGTGGATCACCTTTTGTTCTTTGTAAAGTGGATGGATTTATTTGGAAGATGTTATCAGCTTTGTTTGAAGTGAGATGTTATCAGCCTGGTTCTCCTTTACAGATATTCTCCACATGGCTGAAGATTAGGGGCAGTAAGAAGTCTAAATTGCTGTGGAGTTGCATTCCATTTTCTGTCTACTGGTGCATTTGGAAGGAAAGAAATAGAAAATGCTTTGAAGACAAGTATAGAGTTTAAGAAGATTAGTGGCAGCTATTGGCAAAGTTTCCTCAGATTGAGTGCTGGTGCATCCTGAATTTGCTCAAATCAAAAAGGAAGATTCAGGGAGACAAGCTTTGGGTGGTGTTATAATTACAAAGTTGTGACCTTGATTGTTTCTTCAAATGATTTTTGTGTGTCATTAATTTTAAGTCAAGCTGTATGTGTGGTGTTGATTTAACACCCTTTATGGACTGTAACTTCACTACATTTTTTTTTGTTTACTTATAAAAAAAAAAACGCTCCCATTCCAAGAGGGATCTGGGTTACTCTGACTACTTCCATCAAAATTCAGCTTCCATGAACCTTTAGGAGAGGGAGCCCAAACTGCAGTTACCCTATTCTTTATGGAAGAACAGCTTGCTGTGGCTGACCAATTCCTCCATATATCATTAAAGGGGAATTGGTGAAATAACTCCAAAGTCTTTAGCCAATGTATTACCTTGTCCTACACACCTTCTATTCTTGGCTGCTCCTCTCCTCTTGGAAGTTCCTTTCTTCCCAAATTGTCCAAATTAGAGCTGCTCTAGCACATCTCTACATGATTCTCCCTTTTATTGTAAGTCTAGGTGAGGTAGAAGGTTAAAGAGCATGCTTACTTCATAACTTTGCAGTAAAAGAGCAAGAAATTACGAATTGGTAGCACTCCTCACCCTGAGACTTGAAAATAATACACTAGTTAGATGAAATGCAAAGGAAAGGTCTTCTCTATTGTATGCTATCCATAGTGTTTACTTTCTCATAAAACACATCCCAACAAAAAGCTATAATCTTAAGGGGAACTGGCCTACACCAAACTTCCTTAATAAGGAAATATTGATGAGATGAATATTTGCAAAGGGACTTAAAGAAATAAGCACAAGAGAAAGTCCCTTTGGTCGTAGGAACCCAAACATGTTTGTTTGGCTTAGAGGGGTTCAAACAAAGCTTATTGAGGAGGCAAAGAGACAAAAATTTTGATACAAACCTTATTGAGGAGACAAACCCAAACCCGTTTGTTTGGCTATGGAACTGAAAGTCCTAGTTTGGAGCCAAAGGAATTATTGTAGGGTTGAGAAATTTTGAGACAACCTCATTTTTTTTTTAACAAAGAGACAGAGAATAAAGAAGGGAAAAGGTTGTTTAGGGGTGTGTTTCCAACCCAAATATCCTCCTAGAACTGAATGAGGTTTTCCAGAGCACACATCATACTTGACAAGCATGAGAAACTGAGGAAAAATAATATGAATTGCCTTCCAAAGTGTTGGCAAAGTAACCTGCTGTGATACACCAAAATCCCACCCATTCTTTGAACAATAATGAACTTCCCACCACCTTATGCCACACCCTCTCTCACTCTAGGGGCTAATACCACAACTATTTTCCCAACAAGGCTAGATTCTTTTGAACCATACTAGTAAGTGTACATGTGCTTTGCACTTGGCAATTCTAGATGATGATAATGATAATAATAATAATATATCCAAAATTTTCTTTAATCGGATGCGACTACTCAATTTGTTTTTATTTGTTTTTTTATTATCAAACGGATACAATTACTCAATTTTGGTTAATGGTACAATAGTTGACCACTTTCCAGCCACCAAAGGTATTAGACAAGGTGACCCACTCTCTCCTTTCTTATTCACATTAGTTGCATAAGTGCTTGGTATTCTTTTCCAGAGAGTATAGATCTGAGGGGTTAGGTGAGAGGTTGGAGAGTGGGAAGAGAAGTGTGCATGTTACTCACCTGCAGTTTGCCGATGATATTGTCCTATTCTATGAGGGAGGTGATCTAAATTGGGGAAGGAATATGAAGGAGGTGATCAAGTCTGAGAAAGTGGCAAATCTGAAAGTTAACTTCAATAAGACTTATCTGGCAAGTATCAACATGGATGATGAAGAGATATATGAATGTGCAACAATTTTGGGTTGTGAGTTATGTTAGTAGCCTATTAATTATTTGGGTTTAACTTTGGGGGGGCATTCCTAGAAGCGTGAATTTTTGGAACCCGGTGATGGATAGGTTCTCAAAAAGTCTTGCCTCTTGGAAAAGGAATTATCTCTCGATGGGTGGAAGAAATACCCTGATCAATCAACTTTGGCCAATCTGCTACTCTACTTTCTTTTGGTTTTTAGGATGCCTATAGGGATTTGTAGAAGGTTAGAGAAGCTAATGAGGGATTTCTTGTGGGATCGAGGAGAGGAAAAGCGAGATCATAGGATGAGATGGGAAATGGTGAGTAGAAGCAAGGAGCTAGGGGGTCTAGGAATCAAGAACATTCAAAAGAGGAATACGACCTTATTGGGAAAATGGTTATGGAGATTTCCGGTGGATTAAGATAAATTGTGGAGAAAGGTGATTAAGAGAATACATGGGTTGACGACAGATGATTGGGACACAGGAATTTCGGCTAGAGCAACTACAACAACACCTTGGAAAGCCATCCATGCTATTCTTCCTTGTTTTCTACCTTTTGTCAGGTATAACTTGAGCTCTGGAAACATGGTAAGGTTTTGGGAACATGTGTGGGTGGGGGAGACACCACTTAAAAACCAATTCCCTTCCCTATTCTCCCTTTCTAGGTACAAAAACAGGGCTTGAGCTTAATTGGGATTTGGGTTTTAGATGAGGTCTTAGAGATTCAGAGTTGGAGTTGGTATGGTCCTTGGTTCAGATACTTCAAAAGGTCTTCTTAAAACCGACAAAGGGGATTCCCGGATTTGGACACTTTCCTCTTTTGGCTCTTTCAGTTGTGCCTCTATTTTCAATGCCCTAACTCAACCCTCTCTTGCTCTTGCCATTCCCTTTCCTTCTAAAGAAGGTGGGGAAGTCCAATCCCACCTAGGGTCAGAGCACTTTGCTAGGAAATAGCTTTAGAAAGAATTAATACTTGTGACAAACTTCAAAGAAAGAAGCCTTTTCGGTGCTTGTCGCCGAGCTGGTGTACCCTTTGCAAAGGCAATGGCGAGTCTTGCTCTCACTTATATCCTGCCCTTGTACTTCATCTATTTCCTAGTGGTTTCTATCTTTATTTGGTTGTAGGTGGACTCCCTCATTAAGCATTCAAAGCCTCTTCTATTCTGTTGGTATCCGGATCAAAAAGAGGGGAAAAATCTTGTGGGGGTGCACCAGGGTAGTGGTTTGTTGGACAATTTGGGAGGAAAGGAGCCAATATTTGTTGAAAAAGAAAGAAGCAGAGACATAATTATAGAAGTGGTTACTTTTAGGGTAGCGCAGTGGGTAAAGACAATGAACCTATTTGATGATGCTCCAACAGAGACCATTGTGAACAATTGGCAGGAAATAGTAGTCTCAATGCCAAGCAGAGTCAATGTCTATCCTTTGTGGCACCCCTTGATGGAAGGTTTTATCAAACTCAACTTTGTAGTGAAGGAAATCCAGGGCCATCCGGGGTTGGTGGTGTTTTTAGATCGGAGGCACGTTCAGTAATAACTCTTTTTCAGGACCAATTGGAGTTGGGAATTCACTTATAGCAGAAATTTTGGCTCTATTTGAGGGAGTGAAAAGGGCTAAGGAGCTAAATATAAGCATGTTGATTATTGAAGGAGATTCGCAAGTGGTGATTCGCTGGATAGAGAAGTCAAATGATGGGATATGGACATATATTAATGAATGAAGGCAATTAAGTGGTTAGGTCAAGGAATGGATGTGCGTGTCCACTGGGTTAAAAGATGTGCCAATTCATTTGTAGATGCTTTGGCTAAACAGGGGGCGGGAAGAAATCATTTGTTTTGGGCTACACTGTAATTTTCCTTTTGAGGGTGAGGTAAGAGGGTTTACCGCCCCCCACCTTTGTATGCAAACCTTTTTCTTAATCAATGAAAGTTTTCCATTACAGATAAAAAAAAGTTATTAATCGGATCAAGTTGTGAAGTTTCAAGTATCAAAAAATGTAAGATTTATATAGAGGGAATTGAATGAAGTGAAAAGTAGTAGTTCAATTTACAATTTAAACCTTACAATTAAATAGGGACTAAATGCAAAAATGAATATTTTAGTCAAACGAAAGTTTCACAATCTTAATCATATTTTTAACAGTAGTGTAAACATAGAATTATAGATGTGTTCAAATTTTTCTATAATTTTTTTTTGTATTTTTGTGTGTAAAAATAATATTGATATGTCACACTTACTTTCGGTTTAATATGATAAATATATTATATTATACATGTGCTTGAATGCTTATTTTTGCAAAATTTATGTATTTTTTTTCATTTTTATATTCTTATATTTTATTAAATTTTATTATTTATTTATGACATTAAAGTTTAACACATTTAACCCAAAATTTGAATTATTTATTATTAATTTTTATATTACATTTTTGGCCAATTCTAAATTATGTATTTTGTTTTCATTATCAATAAAAATAATTCCTGTTTATTGTACCTATTTTTTAATTTGATTAATATAAATATCATAAATGTGTCTATTTTAGGGCCTATTTGTTTGCTCTGAAGTCTGACATCTGAAAGTGCAATAATTACATTAAGAAGTATATTGGTATTGGTGAACTTTTCTTTCCTCTGAACTCTTCTAAACATAGAGAACGCTGTTCTGAATTCTGAATTCTGAATTTTGAAAGTTATCAAATATCCATTTTGACCCCATATATTAGAGTTTTTGTTTGTCTTTTTAGGGGTAGCATTGGAAAACAAAAAGTTGTATGATTGCACTTCAAGAGATAACAGATAAGAGGAAACAAACGACCATTTTTCTCTTAAAGTTAAGAGATTCCTCTTAAGAGATAAGAGTTAAGAGGAAACGAACATGCCCTTAGTCTAAAAAAAGTTTCACACAAGATCCCCACTTAATTAGGTGGTTCTTTTTTACTTTCCCCTCGTTCCCAAAGAAAGTCTGTCATTAATTTCTCCAACTTCTTGACCTCCTTAGGTGGTATCTTAAATATTGATAGAAAATAGGTAGATAGATTCACCAGTATGACTCTTATCAAAGTGATCCCACCACCCTGAGAGATGTATTTCTTCTTCCACAATTCTAGCCTCTTCTCAAATTTTTCTAACACTTGTTCCAAAATCTACTCTCCCTAGGGTTAGCCCTTAACAAAAGCCCTAGGTAGGACATAGGCCAAGGGATGGAACACTCTAGACACTCCATATTCTCCAAATTCACACTTGCTATGCAACACATTTATAGGTTGATTCTCAAATTGGTAATTCTTTCAGGGCTTCTATGTATTCTCCAACCTCTTATAACGTCTTCCCTATCAGTTACTAGAGTAAAAAGGAAAGGTGATAGAGGGTCCCCTACATAACACCCCTACAAGTTGGAAAGAAGTCTTTCACCACTTCGTTAACCAAGATAGAATAGTGGAATGTATTGATACAACTGAACACCCAACTACACCACCTTTTTCCAAACCCACATTTAATCAAAACCTCCAATAAAAACTACCAATCCATCGAATCATAGGCCTTTTCAAGATCCAATTTTACACACAAAGCCTTTTCTCCTAGATCTCTTGAATTCATCCACACAATCATTGGCAATCAAGGTATGATCTATTATTTGTCTCTCTTGTATGAAAACCCCTTAGGATCGACTAATGATAGAAGGGAGTACTTATTTAATCCTCAAAGATAGAACCTTGGCCAAATTTTTCTAGATGTTTGTCATCGAGCTGATCGATCTAACATCTTTTTGATGGCTAGCCTCGTACTTCATAGGGACTAGGGCCAAGAAAGTAGCATTGACTCCAAGACTTAGTATGTGTTTATCTTTAAATTCCTTGAAAACCGTATATAAATCATCTTTTACCACTTTCTAACAATCTTGATAGAAGGCCACTATAAATCCATCATGGCCTGGAACCTTAGATCTGCTTATTAAGCAAAATTCCTATCAATATCCTCTTCCTTGAAGTTCCTTTCCAACCACCTAACCTTTTCATTAACCAGCCTTGGCCACTCCACCCCTTTCACTAATATTCTCTCATTCAAAGGCCCTCTAAATATGGACTTAAAGTGGTCCACAAACCTCATAGGTATTTCCTCTAGATTGATAATCACCTTCCCTTCCGCTTAATCCTAGGTTCTTTTGAATGACTTCATTTTTGACCCAGTCATTTCTAATTTTTCCACGCCATCTCAACATTCACATTTCTTTTTCTTTTCTTTTCTTTTTTTTTTTTTTGAGAAAGGTAACTATTTCATTAAGAGTAAAAAGAAGATATTACACGATTGTTTTTTGAATCCTTAAATTTATGCAAGTGAAGGAAGTGGCCATCTTAAATAGTGATTTAAAAGGCATGCCTAGGCGCACAGGTGAGGCACATTTTAGGGTAGGTGCCTCGCCCAAGTCCTAGGCACACATACAGTTTTCAAAAGGCGCATGCCTGGTGCACCTGATGCTCCTTGCACCTTGGCCTAGGCATGCACCTTTTGAAAACTGTACGTGCGCCTAGGCATTCGCTCGCTCACCGAGAACCCCCTATTTGCTAATGTTGTGCATTCATTTATCTTAATAAAGCATCTTCTTAAAAGGCAATTGAAATAATTAAATCATTATTTTTTGTGTGAGAATTAAGAATTTAAGACCCGAACATGGACTTGTTTGGGCTTGCCTCAAGGGGCATGGCACAAAGGTGACTTGTAGAATCAGGAGTGTAATATGTTTTACATCACATTGGCTACTTGAAGTAATGCAATTGAGTAAAAAAAAGAGATTGTGGGCTTTACATGCTTGAAAATGTTTTATATGTTTGATTTTATTTTTAAGTTTTCATTTGAATATGCTTTACATGTTATATTTATGTATTTTAATTTTAGATAATGGGTTTTTAAACTATTAATTTTAAAAATTTAAGTTTATATTTCTTATTAATATTATGTTTAATATTTTTATTTTTTTGCATTTTTCTTTGAATTTTTTGACTTTTTTTTTATTTGTAGTAATTTTTTGTTTTTTCTTGTATTTTTGCTCCTTGCTTCAAAAAGGTGCGCACCTTGCGCTTCTTGCCTCGGGTGCAAATTGTTCCTTTGTGCCTTTTTTGCGTCTTACGCTTTTAAAACACTGGATGGTATCACTTTAAAAGGGCATCTCAGTGCATAAGGCTCCCTCCAATGTGGGGTCTGGGGAAGGACATATACACAGCTTTATCCCTGCAGACAGAGGCTGTTTCCAGGATATGGACCCTATGTCACCCAGGTTGCAATGGAGTAGCCCAACTGTTGCACCAAGGCCACCCTCATGTAATCACTTAAGAACATCATTTTAATCATTTTATAATGATTAATTATTTAAAAGTGTATGTCCTTTTATAATTTCAAGGAATATCCACAGACATTTTCATAGCTTAATATTTACAATGTTTTTTTTTTGATAATTGAGATTAATATTTACAATGATATAAAGTTTTTATAGTTAATCTAAATGAAGTTTCTGATATTTCCAACATTTTCTTATTTGTAACTGGTCAGCATTTCCGCTAGGGTTGACATTTTAAATCTTGTCCATAGCTTTGCTCTTTACTATTATTGTTCCACTAGTTGAATGTGTTCCAACTGTAAACTTTGTAAGATTCTCATATGCTATCTTAACTTCTAAAAGCTAGTAAATTACTCCACTTGTAAAATGGCCTCATCATAGATCACTTCTCAATCATGTAGCATGTTCCCTTTATGGTTCCTTATTATCCTCCTTTCCAGCTATTAGAGATTGACCAGTAATCCTTTAATTAATAAATCACATGTTTTATATTGTTTTCTTGTAATTTATATCAAGGTTCAAAATATCAATACACCCAATATGCCGGTAAAGGTGTATTGGGCAGTATTGATGGCCATTTTTTTTTTATTTTTTTAGTTTTTTTTTCAAATCTGGTTCAGAGGGGCCGGTTTAAGGCCCGTCCACCCCCTGAACTGGTTGAAACCCTGATACACCCTCTGTAGGGGCGTATCGGGAAGCTTCCGATACGATACATATTGGCCGATATGGCCCGATACGTATTGATACTTTGAACCTTGATTTATATCTGATGAAGGAAGATTTGGCCCGACCTCACAGTTATGCGACACGTGGCAGAAACAACAGCTCGGCAAAAAGGGCCAAGCCTAAGGCGTGAACAAGGGGACACCAGCGGACCGAACTCCCAACGGGGGCCTGAACTCACCCTTGGCCCAAAACCAGAGTAATCCGAACTGGCCAACCTTGTAATAGCTCGAGATATACCTCGCCGAACTAGCCGACCTTGTAACAGCTCGGGATATACCTCGCTGAACTGGCCGACCTTGTAACAGCTCGGGATATACCTCGCCGAACTGGCCGACCTTGCAACAGCTCGGGATATACCTCGCTGAACTGGCCAACCTTGTAACAGTTCGGGATACACCTCGCCGAACTGACCTGGCCTATAGATACCTCCGAACTCAAGACTTCGCCTCGCTCACCACTCCGCATCACCTTCTGGGCACCAAAACCAAACAAGTCGTACCATGCCTGACACTGAGGAAGTCCGTTCCCGATGGCGCCGCACCTAACTGACTTGGGATATGACGCTTGGCGGCTGCACTTAAACGGCCACCTGCCACCGCCACTGACACCGCCATCTCCAGTTAGAGAGACAATTAGGCAGTGATGGTTTTGTCTTAGCAGAAAGGACGACGGCCGAATTGACAAGCGCAAGGGTTATCATACCCGACCTGACAAGGGCCTCGGAGCGAGTGCGCGAAGTGATTATAAGAGCCCCCTGCCCCCAACAAAGAAGGTATGAAAACTTTGCGCTATCTGGTGTTATCTTGCTTTTGAAGGATTCTAACTTGAGCTTCGGAGCCGCTACATCGGGTTCTCCCCCGAAGCTTCCTCATCTCCTCCGTTTTAGGTTCCCTGCTACCCAGTTCAGAAGCAAGGTCGTTGACAGCTAAGACCGGCCGGATCGCGCTTCATCAATTGGCGCCGTCTGTGGGAAACGCTTCAAAAAGCCTCCCTCCAAACTTCCATAACCCCTTTTCTTCAAAAAACCCAACACTCATGGCCTCTTCCAGCAACGCCGGACGTGGCACAGAGACAAACACCATCGGGGAACAACTTCAAGTCCCCGTGGTGTGCGTTGGACAGTTCACCATCCCCCTTTCGGTGGATGGGATCCCCAGCTTGAACGCGCCACAAGCAGTGGTGCCCGTAAACCTTCCTACCACAAGCATTCCCTTTCCTCCCCCTATTGAGACAACCTTTACTGAACCGACTGCCGTCCCCCTGGCAACCAGCCAAAACCGGTTGGACGACCTGAGGCAGTGCGTGCGGGCAATGCAAGCCCAAATGCAACAATTCCAGCAGCACCAGCTTCACCAACACCAAGTACTGCACAACATCTCCCAGTATCACTATCAACAACAGTTCCCCCAACTGCCACTGAACCAACCACTACTTCCACCTCGCCACCCCGATCGGTCAAGGCCTCTCTACAGGATGGACGCCCCCACCAGGGAAAGGCCTCCCGGCCCCAGAACCTCCCTAACAGCCAGGCCTCGCAACTCGCAGGCGGGTCGGGAACCTCGCCTGCGAGGTCGGCACCCTGACGCTCCAAGCCCGAGTTCTCGCTCACGGAAAACCGATTTGGCGCCCTGGCGGTAGACTACCAGCATTCCGGGCCCATCGAGCTCGGTAACACGGAGGCCAACAGCGCCAGTACAAGGCCCACTCAACAACGAAGGCGCCAGCAAAGTCGCCGAACCGCCACCCGTGTCTTGTCAGAGCTCAGAGGCAAAGAGACGAGCTCGGACGAGGTAGGAGCTGCCCCGATTCTCTCGGTTTCTTCCCCCCTCGCATCAGAACTCCTGGCGGTCCCCTTACCCAGAAATTTCAAGCTCCCACCTCTGGACAAGTACAACGGGTCCTTCGACCCCAACGACCACATTGACGCGTTTCAGTCCCAATTGCACCTCGCCAGGGCCAGCGAATCGTGCATGTGCGTGGCCTTTACCACCACCCTCAGGGGGGTAGCCCGCACTTGGTACAGGAACCTGGCCCCTGGGTCGATAAAGTGCTGGGCCCAGTTCGTGCAGGCCTTCACCGCACACTTTGTCACCAGCCAACGGTGCCCCAGAACAGAGGAAAGCATCTTCGGAGTAGTCCAAAGGGAAGGAGAATCCATCCGGGGCTACATCAAGCGATTCAACGAAGCATGCTTGCAGATACCGTGGTTGGACCCCGTAGTGCAGCTCGCAGTGGCCAAAAGAGGGGTAACGCACAAAGAATTCAAATGGCACATGGTGGCTAACCAGCCCGCAACCGTGGCCGAATTCCTCAAGCTCGCGGACAAGTTCATGAGGACAGAGGAAGAAATCAACCAACGAACCGAAGGCGGGAACGAGAAAAGAAAGAGGGAAGGCGAGCTCTCCAACCCGGTCGACAGAAAAAACCCGGCCCGGGAACCGAAGCCGAACCAGTCGTTCCGAGCTCCCCTAGCAGTTCGGACGGATTACACGCCGTTAAACACAAGGTGGACCGAGATCTTAATGACGATCAAGGACGCCCCGTACGTGAAGTGGCCACCTCGCCTAAAGGGAAATCCGAACGAGAGAAATAAGAAATTGTATTGTAGTTTCCATAGAGACCATGGTCATAGTACCGAGCAGTGTAATAACCTCCGGGACGAGATAGAGGGGCTCATCCGTCGCGGATACTTGAGAAACTTTGTACAACACAACAATAATAACAATAAGGTAATTCGGCAAGGGGAGCATGAAAAGGATGCCCCCGAGTCTAGCAGCAGACCTGCCAAACCGTTGCAGCGACAGCCTCCGGAAGAGAGGCCAGTTCGGGGAACCATCCATGTAATTGTGGGAGGTTCGGTGGTAGCAGGGTGTACCTCGGCAGCGGCCCGGACTTCAGTTCGCAAAGCGGCCCTCGAAGAACGGAACCCCCCAAAGAGACCAAAGACCGAAGAACCAATCTTCTTCACGGAGGACTACGCGCGAGGGGTCCGCTACCCCCATGATGACGCGCTTGTCATTAAACTGAGGATCAACGACTTCGAGGTCAGACGCGTACTCGTAGATTCGGGCAGCTCAGCGGACATCCTCTTTAAATCAGCATTTGACCAGCTACAGTTATAGAGGAGCAAGCTGTAGCCCGCGAACACTCCCCTGGTGGGTTTCAGCAGAGAGGAAGTCAGGCCCCTCGGAAAAATAACAGTACCTTTGGAAGTCGGCACATGACCTTGTGCAGTCAGACTCAACCATGATTTCCTGGTGGTCGCAACCCCCTCCCCATACAATGCCATAATAGGGCGGCCGATCACGCATATCCTATGGGCGGTGGTCTCCACCTACTATTTGGCCATGAACTTCCCTACGGACTTCGGTGTGGGGGTAGCGCGGGGCGACCAGCTCGAGTCCCGCAAGTGTTATGTTGTCGCCCTGAAGGGAAAAACCAAGGCGGCCGACGACCTCGAACTGGAGCGGCCTACGGAGCAAGGTGAGGGACGAGCTTCGCCCACGGAGGAAACGGTCGCAATCCCGACTTCGGCTACGGACCCAGCTCGCACACTTCAGATCGGAGCTTCCGTCGAGGAACCCCTACGAACCGAACTGGTGAGTTTTTTACTTCAAAATTTAGATATTTTCGCCTGGTCCACGGCTGACATGCCCGGCATTAGCCCCGGCCTGATAACTCACAAACTTAATGCTGACCCTGTAGTCAGACCCGTTAGACAGAAGAAACGCAACTTAACCCTAGAACGCTGGAGGGCGGTCGACGAGGAGGTTGAGAAGCTCCTCGCAGCAAACTTTATAAGGGAAGTCCATTACCCGAGCTGGGTGGCCAACCTGGTGTTGGTAAAAAAGGCAAACGGAAAGTGGCGCATGTGCGTCGACTACACCGACCTGAACCGAGCTTGCCCGAAATATTGCTTCCCCCTCCCCAGAATTGACCGCCTAGTGGACGTGACCTCGGGAAATGAGTTGCTAAGCTTTCTGGACGCCTACTCGGGCTACAACCAAATCCGGATGGACCCATCCGATGAGGAAAAAACCAGCTTCATAACCGAGTTCGGCCCATATTGCTACAAGGTCATGCCCTTCGGATTAAAAAATGCCGGGGCGACTTTCCAAAGACTTGTAAATAGGCTGTTTCGGCCCCTGATTGGCATGAAGATAGAATGCTATGTAGACGACATGGTAGTCAAGACTCAGTTTTCACAAGAATTAATACAAGACTTAGATTCTATCTTCCAAATCCTGCGTCAGTTTAGCATGAAATTGAACCCCAACAAATGTGTCTTCGGCGTCACCTCGGGCAAATTCCTAGGGTACATTGTCAATCAGCACGGCATTGAGGCCAACCCGGACAAGATAAAAGCCATTCTAGATATGAGACCACCTCGGAAAGTAAAAGAAGTTCAGAGGCTAAACGGCCGCATAGCCGCTCTAAGCCGCTTCATGTCCAAATCGGCAGACCGCTGCCTACCTTTCTTCAAAGCAATCAAAGGCAAAGGGTTCGAGTGGACCCAGGACTGCCAGCTCGCGTTTGACGAGCTAAAAGGTTACCTCGCTAGTGTGCCAACCTTAGCCCGGCCCGAGGAGGGTGAGGTCTTAGAATTGTACCTCTCAACAAGCAACGAGGTGGTCAGTTCGGTACTAATTAAAGAAACAGACCGGGTCCAGCGACCCATCTATTATGTTAGTAAAATTTTGCAAGGAGTAGAGACAAGGTACTCGCAGATAGAAAAGCTAGCATACGCACTAGTGACAGCAGCTCGGAAACTCCGCCCATACTTCCAGGGTCACACCGTCATCGTCCTGACTAACAAACCTCTGAGACAAGTTTTACTCAAACCCGAGGTTTCCGGTCGACTGACGAAATGGGCCATCGAACTCAGCGAGTACGACCTCCAGTACAAACCAAGAACTGCTATTAAGGCCCAAGCTTTGGCAGATTTTATTGTTGAGTGCACTTACCATGAAGCCCCACATGTCGAGCTCGAGGTCCCCAGTTCGGGTGAACCCGGAGCTCCCGAGCCAATAGAGTCTGAACCCCGTGAAGTAGCAGCCAGTGTGGCATCTCTCCTGGTCAGGCGAAACGCGAACTGGGATGAGGAGCCCTGGATCCTTCACGTGGATGGTTCCTCGAACTGGCAAGGCAGCGGAGCTGGAATAGTCTTATGCGGCCCGGGCGGCACAAAATTAGAGTATGCACTACGCTTTGAGTTCGCGGCATCCAACAACGAGGCAGAGTACGAAGCACTGATAGCTGGGCTGGACCTAGCGTGAAAGGTAAAGGCAAAACACTTGGTCATCTGCAGCGATTCCCAGCTCGTGGTCAACCAAGTTACGGGCGAGTATGAAGCACGCGAGCTCTCCATGATCGCATATTTGGCGAAAGTAAAAGAAGCCATGCTCAACTTCCAGTCACACTTCATCAGGCAAATCCCGATGTCAGAGAACACTGAGGCCGACGCTCTGTCCCGGTTAGCCAGCACAAGTCACAACAACATGAGAACTGTTTACATAGAGGACTTACCTCGGCCTAGTATTCTCGGGGGGACAGAGGAGGTCGCTCCCGTCTTGGAAGCAGAGCCAAGCTGGATCGATCCACTCGCGAGCTTCTTGATGGACGGAACCCTCCCTGCAAAACGCAATGTGGCCAAGAGGGTGCATTGCCAGGCAGCCAAATACGTCATAATAGAAGAACGGTTATACCGACGGTCGTACACGCTCCCCTACTTGCGTTGCCTGCGACCTGTCGAAGCCGAGTTCGTACTCCGCGACACTCATGAAGGCCCGTGCAGCGGACACTTGGGGGGCAGAGCACTCGCCCAAAAAGCACTTCGACAAGGATACTACTGGCCAACGATGAAGGCAGAAGCTGTCGAGCTCGTCAGAAAATGCGACAAATGTCAGAAGCACGCCAATATCCACCATCCACCTGCCTCCGACCTCAAATACCTCGCCAGCCCGTGGCCCTTTGAACAATGGGGCATCGACCTCCTGGGGCCATTCCCACCAGCAACAGGTGGAAGAAAATTCCTAGTTGTTGCAGTAGATTACTTTACGAAGTGGATAGAAGCCGAACCTCTGGCAACTGTTACGGCCCGAAACATACAAAACTTCTTTTGGAAGAACATAGTATGTCACTTCGGGTTACCTCGGGTACTAATCTCCGACAACGACAAGCAGTTTGAGGATATCAAGTTCCAAGAGTGGTGCCAGAACATGGGGATTCGGCAAAACTTCACATCAGTCGCGCACCCGCAGGCAAACGGTCAGACGGAAGTAATGAACAGAGCCATCCTGCGTGGACTGAAAGCACATCCGGATTGAGCTAAGGGATTGTGGGCCGAAGAGCTACCAAGTGTCTTATGGGCTCACCGAACTACAGAAAAAACCACCACGGGAGAAACCCCCTTCAACCTCACCTACGGCACTGAAGTAGTGATCCCGGCGGTTATCGAAGTACCAACATTGCGACTAGAAACATACGACGATCGGACGAACGGCGACGAGTTACGTACCAACCTTGACCTATTGGACGAGGTAAGGGACCTCGCGCACATACGAACAGCGGCATACCAGCAGCAGGTAGCTCGCTACTACAATACCAGAGTAAAGCAACGAAGCTTCCGAGTCGGCGACCTGGTCCTTCGTAAGATTATGGTGCCCGAACCCGGCGTGGGCAAACTTGGACCAAACTGGGAAGGGCCCTATAAAGTAAAAAGAGCGCTCGGGGGGGCATACGAACTCGAAACCTTGGAAGGCAAACAAGTACCTCGAGCGTGGAACATCGTGAACTTAAGGCGATACTACCTATAAACCGCCAAGCGAAGTGGACGAAATCAGGTCCTATGTGCCACGATGCAGAGCCAAGAGGAACCTCGGCGTAAACAAGAAAGTGGCATATTCAGTTCGACAAAGAATCAGTTCGGGGAAAAGGAACACTTGGGCAAAAAGATTATCTATTCCGTTGCAAGAAACAGGAGTACATTGGCCATCAGAAGGGACTTACAAAAAAAAAAAAAAGGTTGTTACATGCCTGAAGCTACTTCTTCGCCATCAGAAGGCACTTCAACAACACCCGAAGGCCCTGCCTCTCCTTCAGAGTCCGGCTCGCCATCGGCAGCATTGGCCATCTCCTAAGTTATACGCGAAGTGGATATGGCACTAACATCGAGGTCGGGGTACGTATTCCAGATCATCCACCTGCTCAGTTTGAACCCCCTCCTGTAAGAATCCACCATCAGATCGTCAAAACGCGGAGAGGCAATGTAGTCTTCAACGACCTTCTTCTTGGCGTCTTCAATGCCTTGGGAAAAAATCTGTGTTCTCTCCCTGATGTCCTCTTGAAGATATTCGACTTGATGCTGCAAATCCAACTTCAAGTCTGCCATATGCTTGACAACTACCCCCATGGCCTCGGCGTCACGCTGAGACCTTGCCTGCCTGGCCATCGCGACGTGAGCAGCCTCTTCGGCAGCGTAAGCGGCCGCCTCAGCAGCCCGGGTATTCGCCTCTGCAGCACGGAAAGCTTCTTCAGTAGCGTGAGCAGCAGCCTCAGCAGCTCGCGCTTGTCGCGAGCTCCTCTCCACTTGGGCTGCTAAGGCATGAATTGAAGAATTCACCTACCAAAAGAAACAAGTGAGCAATAACAACAAAAGCGACAAAAAATGAAGAAGGCAGACGGAATCTAACTTACCACCATAGCATGTGTTATGGCGCGGCAGGCGACCTGATTCAAGGGAAGATCGGTCCACTACTCTTCTGAAGAGCGTAGTTCGGCGTCAACACGCCCCTGAACTCCCCTTGAGCTCCCGAGCCCGAGGGCCCAGCCCGCGTATGAGCGGACCCAGAGTGAGCAGGAGCGCTTGAGTATGCAGGAGTGCCCGTATGAGTGGTCTCAACGTAAGGCGCCCCGACAGTTTCATGCATCGGTGGAGTCACCTCGGGCTCCCTGGGCAGATCCTCATCCAGGGGCAGCTCGGTACGAGTTCGCTTGGTGACCCGCTTCCTCCTCTTCATACCTTGGAACAGACGCCCCCCACGAGTTCTCTCCGCGTCCATCACACCTGCAGAAACGTGTTTGAAATCAGAAAAAAATGAAAGAACAAAGCAAGCAAGAAACCACATAACTAGAAACCTACCCGAACTCAGGCCGACCGCAATAAGCTTGGCCTCCGTTAAGTAGTGATGGCACTTTAAACCTTGTCGTGCCCATTGTCGGAGGCCCTTCATCGTCTCTTTATCGAGAGTAACACCTGAATCAGGAGCGGCCTCACCCCACCAGGTCTGAAAGGGCCATCCTTGTGCACTTCGCACACCGAAGTAGTCCCGCTTCCACGTCGGGACCTTATTAGGAAGATCGTGCAGAAGCTTAAAACCCTGGCGAGGAGAAAGGTAATACACCTGTCTTCCCCCAGGAAGAGAACCCGCCTGTCTCTTGAGCATCAAGATGGAGGAGAATATCTCTAAGTCCAAGGGGAAATTCTGCTCGCAAAAAAGGGAAATTGTCCCCACCAGGTTCCGAATAGAGTTCGGACGAAGTTGGCCAATGGTGACACCGAAGTGGTTTATGACTTCGACGAGAAGGGGGTGGAAGGGAAGTCGCAACCCCGCAGCGAGCTGCTCTCGAAAAATCACAATCTCATCAGGACCGTGTTCCCAAGGAAAGCTACCCGAAGGAATAAAATATGTATACCCCCCGGGAAGGTTGTAAGACATAAGTATGGATTGAAGCCCCTCAGGCGTCATGGTCGAGAGACCAAACCTGTCTAGCATCCGACCTCGGCGAGAGGTAGACGCCAAACTGCCCGAAGCGGCTCGGCCTACTGGTTCATAGTCCTCGAGTTCCACCTCAGGATCACTGAGGCAGTCGGGGGACACGACTCGGTTGGTAGAACCTACGTCGGCCCTACTTGAAGAGTCGTCTAAGCTATCAAAGCTAGACATCGAGGAAAAGGTGGATTCAGGAAGGTACTCACCGGAAGAAAGTTTTGAAGGCTCTGGAGACGGGAACAAGCCAAAGAACCTTGAAGGCTATGTAACCAGCCTTGACGCGAGCTGGAAAAAACTTGGACGCGAGCTGAAAAGTTGGACACGAGCTCGGTAGACAAACCGCAGAAGTGACAAATCGACTGGGGTCCCCCACTATTTATAGCTACAGTAACCAAGAATCGACCGTGCAGATCAAAGACGATCCGACGACCCATGTTTTCGCTGACCACACGTCCCATAAGGTCGAGACGTGATTGGCGCACGTCTTTCCGAAAAAGAGCGAAACGTTAGCGCACGCCTTCTTGAAACCGACGTCGCGCCGACACGCGTCTTTCCGAAACTGACTGCGCCGTACGTCTCCCTGACAGCCGCCCGCGCACGTACAGCAGTGCACGCCTTTTTGAATGACCCGCTGTCACGTCCCAGCGGCGCGAATTTTTGAAATTTAAAACGTGCGCTGTCACAACCATCAACATTTATGAGTAGGCACGTTTCCAGCCTTCTCGGAAATCGAAGAACCCTGGCAAAAGCAACTCGCACAGTCAAGATTCGAAGGACGGGACAAATCCACCTACTACCTCGCGAAACTCCCCGCACCAGGGCAAGACCCTTGGCGCTGGGAGTGGGGGGCAATTGATGAAGGAAGATTTGGCCCGACCTCACAGTTATGCGACACGTGGCGGAAACAACAACTTGGCAAAAAGGGCCAAGCCTAAGGCGTGAACAAGGGGACACCAGCGGACCGAACTCCCTACGGGGGGCCCGAACTCACCCTTGGCCCAAAACCAGAGCAATCGAGACTGGCCAACCTTGTAACAGCTCGGGATATACCTCGCCGAACTGGTCGACCTTGTAATAGCTCGGGATATACTTCGTCGAACTGGCCGACCTTGTAACAGCTCGGGATATACCTTGCCGAACTGGCCGACCTTGTAACAGCTCGGGATATACCTTGCCGAACTGGCCAACCTTGTAACAGCTCGGGATATACCTCGCCGAACTGGCCATTCTTGTAACAGTTCGGGATACACCTCGCCGAACTGACCTGCCCTATAGATACCTCCGAACTCAAGACTTCGCCTCGCTCACCACTCCGCATCACCTTCTGGGCACCAAAACCAAACAAGTCGTACCATGCCTGACACTGAGGAAGTCCGTGCCCGAGGGCACCACACCTAACTGACTTGGGATCTGACGCTTGGCAACCGCACTCTAAACGGCCACCTGCCACCGCCACTGACACCGCCATCTCCAGTTAGAGAGACGGTTAGGCAATGACGGTTCTGTCCCAACAGAAAGGACGACGGCCGAATTGACAAGTGCACGGGTTATCATACCCGACCTGACAAGGGCCTCGGAGCGAGTGCGCGAAGTGATTATAAGATCCCCCTGCCCCCAACAAAGAAGGTATGCAAACTTTGCGCTATCTGGTGTTATCTTGCTTTTGAAGGATTCTAACTTGAGCTTCGGAGCCGCTACATCGGGTTCCCCCCCGGAGCTTCCTCATCTCCTCCGTTTCAGGTTCCCTGCTACCCATTTCAGAAGCAAGGTCGTTGACAGCTAAGACCAGCCGGATCGCGCTTCATCAATATCCAAGTTAATTTCATAAATTCAGATGGCTATTTTATTCTGTAAATTTATCAGATAAATGTTTGTATGCTCATTCCAATATTTGTGCTTCTATATATGGGAAGAAAACTTTATTACAGTATAAAGAATAGAAAATATCCTATGGTTTGGTAGTTAAGAACTTGGATAGACTGCCAAGAAAAAACACAGATGCCGTTTGTGGGCTTATACATGGACACATGCACAAGGTGCATGCCCAAAACCAAAGAAGCAAGCCAAACATCCAGAAGGACATTACTCTGCCAAAAACACCAGCAAAACTCAGGCCTTCATACGCCACTTTTAATTAATCCAAATTTGGCTGAAAGCTATCTACATCAGTTCAACTGAAGTCAATTTGAAATGCAATGCAAATCTTTCATATATGGATCCTTTCCATTTCTGTAACTTTTGTCATCATCACTATCTAAGCTTTGTCCCAACTATATGGGGTTGGCTACATGCATCCTGTTTCACCATTCCATTCCGTTCAGTGCCATATCATCATCGTCATCGTCATTGAAGCCTTATCCCAACCATACGGCTACATGGATCCTGTTTTCCATTTCGTTCTGTTCAATGCCATATCCATTGTTAAACTATGAGCCCTTAAATCATTTCTTACTATAATCCATGTCCTTTGTTTGCCCTAGCTCTTCTAGCTTTGTCAACTTGTAACAGATCACAGTTTCTGTGGCTTTTGTATTTAAGTTATACTTATTACCATGTAAATTCTGTACAATCGGTTGCACAAACTTGACTATTATAATAATACAACACAATCTTTACTTATCAGA
The DNA here is from genome assembly GCF_056320005.1 of Nelumbo lutea. NCBI lineage: Eukaryota > Viridiplantae > Streptophyta > Magnoliopsida > Proteales > Nelumbonaceae > Nelumbo > Nelumbo lutea. Next base: position 17,629,090 of record NC_142691.1, read on the forward strand.
AAATATGGATAGAGGATTACTAAAAAGACTTTACATTTTGAACAACATTTCCAATTTAAGTGATCTATACATTTCCACAAACATCCTTCTAGCTTAAGAGCCGGCATTAGCTGGACTATATGGAAAGAAAGGAACCTATTTTTTTTTCAGATAAGGAGAGAAGAGAAACAGTTGTTGAAGCGATCCACATCAGGGTACTTAATTGATTTGTTAATGGGAGAGCTTATCTCTCCCATTCTCTATATAACATTGTACTTAATTGCTTTTATTTTAATAAATTTTCACAGTTAGTGATCCAAAAAAAAAAAAAAAAGAAAGAAAAGAAAAACTCTACTAGTTGAACTTGTCTTACACCCCTGGTCCCATGCCTGGATAAAGAGGGCTGCATCGGGTTGGCAGCTGGCACTAAGACTTATGCAAACTTTCATGATCATGGATCCTGATTTGTCTTCTCATGGCACTGAACGGAGCAGAATGGAAAAACAGGATTCGTGTAGCCAACCTATGGTTGGGACAAGGCTTAGATGATGATGATGATCGTTCAAGCTTAAGAAAATATTGACATCTATGGGATAGAAAAGCTTTTGAGATGTGACACCATGCGGTGCTTGTCTCTTGCATTTTTCTGTTACTTTATTTTATCTTTACGACTGGTAAAGAAGAGGTTACCCTTATGACAGGTTCGTTTTTATATCATTTCTAATCTGTTGATGTTGCTAAAGTTCGGGAGTTCTACATCTGATTTCTGCTGTGCCATTTCTTTTTCCATTTAATCGATCTTAAATACTGTATCTTATTGCCTAATGGAGAAATGTTGTCGTGATCTTTAACTAACTTGATCATGTGTTTGATCTAAGAAAATGGGGCCGATTAGGTGAGAAGTGATTTTATTCATATTGTCGAAATGTTTCACTCTTATGGTCTGTGATTTGCAGGCATAAGGCATATGCAATCCAGGGACCTTTTTTGCCATAGGTGGTTTATAGATTTATTATTTGTTGGATGAGTCAGATCAGATTTTATATCCCATTTCATCTGGCTGAGCCAGAGCGGTTTTGGGTTGGACATTGGGAACCCTGCATAAAGTTGGCTATTTCTTTTTATGCTAATGCAGTTTTTGATAGGAAATGCTTGCACTTCTAGATGAGCCTTATTTTGGTTGATCTTTTTGCTCACAGCAAAGATCCAGGTTACATCAGAATGGACTTACGTGATTCAGAAAACCAGAAAGACGATGTAAATTGCTTTCATTTGCTGCTTGGTTCTTGGTTTTGGTGTTGCTCATTATTTATCAGTAACCAATTCTTCTCTTAAATCATGCATCAACACTCCCTTGGCCAATCAAAAGGAGCTCATGGGCATAATTTTTCTCTTAATAGGAACCTTTGTTGAAGGTTGAGTTAAATCATCCTGCTTTGCTGGCTGGGAATTGGTCTCAGCTCTGTGCAACATGCAAGGTAGCGTCTACTTCTGATTTGCATTCTTGTGTCTGCAGCTAGTTTCTGAACTACATTTTGTTCACTTTCTTAGCATCTAATTTATTTTTCCAATTTGCTTTGCTATTTAGATTGTCAGACCACTTCGCGCAAAGCATTGTTCTACATGTGATCGTTGTGTTGAACAGTTTGACCATCATTGTCCTTGGGTGTCAAATTGTATTGGGAAGGTGCTTTATCACTGATCAATTGCCTCTTTGTCCTTTCTTATTTGCACTTGTTCTTAAACTTTAAGAATAAAGGAAAGTAGGAAACATAAAGAATCATTCTCACCTTGTTGAATTATGCTTAGGACAGGCTCTGCTGATAATCTGGCTGACAGGTGGCTTTTCTTCTCTTTAATTAACTTATGATTGCAGAAAAACAAGTGGGATTTCTTCATATTTCTTATTCTAGAAGTTTCTGCAATGCTGGTTACTGGTGTAGTTGCTCTTATAAGTATGTTTCTTCTTTAATCAACTGAAACAATCTCGGCTTCACCTGTTCACCTGCCAGGAAGAAATAAAGAATTGCCATTAATGCAGGACTATTGAAAGATCCAACCGCTCCATCTTCTTTTGGGGCATGGATGAACCATGCTGGCACTCAGCATATAGGGACTGTATCATTTCTGATTGTGGACGTCTTCCTCTTTTTTGGTGTGGCAGCCTTAACTATCGTACAAGCTTCTCAGGTATGTGTATTTAATCTAAAGGTAGTGTTTTATATTATTAGAGTGCAAGTGAGTTGTTGGTCGTCGGTATAGGTGAGTTATTCATGCCATTAGGATACAACCCAGGTTTTGTATGGTTCAAGTCCTTTTCTATTACGTATTAAAAGAGTGGGTTCAACCTTTTATTTCTATTGGACTTCAACCTTTTTTTTTTCGGTTTAGTTTTGATTCCTTTTATTTCTATTCTTTTCTCATTTATGTATCCGTATTCTTGCTCTTGCTCTCTTAAAATGCAAGTGCCTGATCCTAGATTTTCTTAAGAAAGCAACCTCAAAGAAGGTGGACTAGGAAAAATGAAATCTTGAATTGGGTAATGGACTAGTGGTTTGGATGTCTATTTTTTATTTATATGATGCTTAATACTGATGTTTCATTATTCATGTAATGCTTGACACCGGTGAGACTGATGTTTCGTCAGCAACTAACACAAACTCACTTCTCTGCTATAGATCTCTCGCAACATAACAACAAACGAAATGGCAAATGCAATGCGCTATGGCTATCTTAGAGATCCAGGTGGTCATTTCAGAAATCCATATGATCATGGCATCAGGAAGAACTGTTCAGATTTCTTTATCAAAGGATACAATGAAGATGTAGAGTATACTGAAGAACCAAATCATTCCGGCACTGGAATGATGCAGATGGCAAGGAGTTCAAATTTGCAAAATAGGGAGAACCATTCTCATCATATCAGGAGTAATGCCCATGTTTCCAATGACGTGGATTCTAAGAGCACCAGACCTAATCATGCACGTGCGCACTCCTGGCAATGCAGCCGTAACCATGGAAAGGCCAATGGGCTCCCATTAGGGCTGGGTGTTGGCCTTGGAAGGAACAATGCTCGTTCTATTGTAATCTCATGATATCAAAACTTGGCAACCCACCAACTCCTCCGAAGTCCCCCACCCCACCAAAAAGAAAAGCGAAAGAAAAAAAAAATTCCATCATCATGGGTGCATTGTAGTCTTTTGTAGCTGTAATTGATTATGTGCATACACAAACGGTTAATCCCTTCAGTAATATAATTTATTATTGCATTTTTCTGAGGTTTCATGCTTTGTGAATTTTCTCTTCATTTTGTTTCGTTTTTGTTCATTAATAAAAACTCTTAAGGTTGCGTTTGGTAGCAGTGTAAAATCCGGTTCGATGTAATTTTACACTCTGGTTCAGTCTTACAGCTGTTTTGGTTGGAGTGTAAAATAAAAACGAATATTGATGTAAACGAACTTTTTGATAGATTTTTGCATCAAGAATAAATGCCGCTGCTTTCATCTCTCCAGTGATGCAAAGGTAGTTCTCTCAGTAATATCTCTCTTCTCCAAATTGCTTTCTCAACCTGTTGCTTCTCCTTCATGCATCTGGTGAGTGTGATTCTCTCTCTCTCTCTCTCTCCAAGAACAACCATAACTATGGCAGCCAACATGACCTTGGATGTCGGATTGCGATCACAATCACGACTTCAGTTGGTCAGTGGCCACCACGATACAACATCCATGATTCTAAGATGGCATCAGTCAGTCGACAGTGAAAACGATGGAATCAATCAGTCGGCAGTGAAAACCTGGACATGTCTTGGACAGAAGAGAAGCTTCTGCAACTACATGTTTTGGAGTAGCAGCAAAGTTCTAGATTTTGATCCCAAAACCAGAGTCTCAGTCTATAAGCCTAAATCCTACGAAGTTCTTGTCACAGATGCTGCAGATTTTGATCTCAAATTGATTTTCCGTGGGTTTTCTGTGGTTCAGATTTTCTGTTCTTTCTTCTGCTTTCCCTTCTAATTTCTTGCAAATATTTAACACAGATTCATCATTCATCCACTGATTCATCATAGGAAAATAGGGGTTCTTGTTCTACGATGAAAATGAAAGCATTTAATCCTAGCTGCAACTTAGGCTTTTGAAGATCATGCTCAATGTTGAAGTGGAAAAAAGAGAGGAATTGAGCTTAAGCGAGGCTATCTTTTACATCGATCATCCAAACACACAAGAGTGTAAAATGAGTATCAGAAATCTGTCCGTTGTTAAACACCATCTATCTAATTTTGTATTTACACCACAAACAAATCCGCACCCTAATTGACTAAGCATCTAATTTATGAGGGCTATTTTGTGAGTTAGTTTTGCAGGCACTGGTTTCTAGTTTCTGGTAGACTGATAGGGTAGGAATAGGATTGGTGCTAATATAGGCCGAAGGTTGGTGGTTGATTGAAGTAATGTTTAAATGTACTCAAGTAAGGTCAGTCCCATTCATGGTTTTAATTTTGCCAAAATTTTCGATTAGATGGAGGGTGGATAAAATTGAAACCACTGAATGTTTGGGCAAATCTGAGATATTTTTTAACCGCAATTTTAGTGCATTTATACCTTTGTCAAAATTGAAGGAATTATATACAAAGATGGAACCAAGGGTTCAAAATACCGAAACATATTTTCTAGGTATTATAGCTTTGCTTGCATGCAAAAACCATCGACTCGTCTAACAACTCACCAACTAGCTAGATGAACCATTGAACGATTTGAACCAGTCAATAGGTCACACGATAAATATTAATTCTTTTTTCCTTTTTGTGTATTTCTCTATCATTGATAGCATAATTTTTATCTATTATACCTGTTTGGGGAAAATCTATGATGCCAGAAAGACATCATACCAGAATGGCTTTGACCGATCATAACCCCCCATGAATTTTGGTGAAAATCCATCTGATTGTTTTTCACTTTTGTGATATTAGTTGATTGGTTGTAAATTTTTTCCATATCATATTTTTCTGGCATGTTTGTTTAATATGATGAAACATATTAGAGGAATGCATAGCATTTCTACAATTTTTTTTTTTGTTTTTTGTTCTATTTTTATATATTTATTAATTAGTTACACTATTATAGGTTGACTTATCTAACCCAAATGATTGAATTGCTAACTCAGGATTGAACAGAAAAATAGTTTGATTTTTAGATTGGTCATAAAAATATTTTGATTTTTAGGTTACCCATTTGATCATTGATGAATCTTTATTTTGACAAAATGGTTTCTTACCAACATATACCAAGGATAGATGTGTGCAAAAGAACTGAACGAGAACCTCCCAAATCCCAAGCAATTGACTAAAGGAAGTGTGAAGTGTAATCCTTTGGAATATAACCATTTATTCGGTCAAATAGGGGCTGCAATCTTGATAGAGCAGGTATGACCGTTCTTTATCCATCCCCTAAAAATCTCTGCAAGGGCCCCTGCTTCCCTGTGTGCTGCAGAGTACTGGTAGAGGACATACATACTCTTGTTTGGTGCGCAGTGGGCACCATAGACATAAAATTTAGATGTCCAGTAGCTGCAGTAATGAATTGAATAGTGTGGGCACCGTAGGCATTAGAATTTAGATATCCAGTACTTTCAATAATGAATTGATGACTTAAATGCACCTACCAATATCTCAAGATGCCATTTCCAACTTGCAAAAATTGCTTCCTGTTATCATATTCCTGACTCTATAGTCAATATCATTACTAAAGTAATATTAATAAAACCCTCCACTTTTTCAAATGGGCCGGAAAGAGTTTTCTACTTTTCTTAACCAATCACCAAAATATCTTTGCAAAATAATATATTCTTTTATCACTGTTGGAGGGTTTAGTGCCCGTTTGGGAGGGCTGAAGCATATTGACTTCTGGCTTTCTGAGATGGACCACACATGAACAGCTTATAAACTATGATTGGTGAAAAATCTGGAAAGTCCAAATCAGCTCTTAATCAGTTATTTGAAGGGCTGTAGGCTTCAGCCTCTGACCTAGCTGAATCTTCAGCTTAGCCCTCCCAAATGGGCCCTTCATGCGGCAAGTCTCTACTGTCCATCAGGTACATTCTTATTTCTCAATCTGTTCAGAGCCCTCCATCTAGACTCCATACATCACAATACATTGTATTGTTTATGGTCACCGGTAGATAGATGTTGGGTAAGACTTGACTCACAAAAGAGGATGATGTGACAGATATGTGACAGATACACGAAGCTACTTTGAAGTTTGAACCGCCACCTAAACTTCTTATTCTGAGACTGTTGGGTTTTGGTTCATGAATGTGAATATCCCTTTGATGGATTTTCATCACTAAACATTTTCAGTTTTTGAACTTGTTTAATTATATAAGACAAGGTAAGTCTACTTAAAGAAAGGCTCAAACAAAACATGTTAGTGGGATTGCCTATTCTGATTTGAAATTTAATGATAAAGGTGCTTAGCGCATTTAGTGGAGCTTTGATCATACCTGATTGATGGTGGATGATACTTCAAAATAATCTGACTTTTTATTTTAAAATTCAGATGCTCAATGCATTAGGGAGTTGATCCCTGTGGCAGAAATTGGGCCAGATCAAGGAAACTAGATTTTTGGTATTTAATCAAGGCTTTTGAAAAATTTTGAACCTATGTTTTGGCTGACAAAATTTTATAATATGAAGGTCAAAGTTTTAGCTGAAAAAATGAATCAATGTTTAAGCTTAATTCTTTTTCAAGTTTGAATATTCCTAACCTAATACAAACTTTGCCTAGTTTTAGCCTTCTTTTTGTTCCATTGACAAACTGGGGTGATGTTTGGTAAGAAGAATCAATCTGCCAATTCACATTTGATAACCCAATTCTAGTTTTCTAACTTACCCCTGCACTCGATTAATATCAATTCAATTAATTAATGTTTAGTATAAATTAAGCATTTTCAAAAGATAATAAGATTGAGCTTACTCAAATCATATCTAACTTTGAAATTTGATTAGCAAATCTCAAGGAATAAATGCATAAACATGAAGACTTGGGCAAACATAAAGAAAGCCTTTAAAAAAAAATACATAAAGAAAGGGTTAGGGTGTCCACAAAGTCAAACATTAGAATCAATGAATCATCTAATGATTTCATCTTTTCTAGTTTTCTATGTTCCTTTATTATAGTTGAAAAAACTCCAAAACGTTTTAATAAGACCACTTGATAATTCCTTTCTTTTCGTTGCAGAAATCCCTCAAAGAAAGGCTCAGTTAGTGGCGTGTATAGAATTCTTCTGTTTTTACATTTTTTTTCTATTAAAGGACCAATTTGTGTCATTTAGACAGTCTGACTGCCTATACACAAAAAAGATAATGAATTTAAAATGTGTCAATATGAGGGTTTACCTTTTTGCCCTTTATTTTGAGGTGAGGGAGTAAGAGAACTGTTTTTAAAATTCTGTTTTAGTAATCAACATGATTAGTGGGCAGTTTGATAAACTGGGGTTAGGCAGGTTGATTGAAAAATCTTATTATGTTTTTCTGTTTGTGTAGTCGAGACAATCAAGGGTGGCCTTGCTTGTCATATTAAATTGATTAATTCTATGGACAATATCCCAAATTCCCCATAATCTTATCCCGAATAGTCTCCAATTTTTGGACCAGCTCACATGGTTTGGAGCCCATATTCCCAGTAAACCAATGGGCAGCTGCTGGTTTGGCAGTGCTGAAAAACATAGGTCGTAGGTGAAATATCTTCTTCATTGGCATCTGCTGTGAAGCTATTTGGAAAGAGAACAAAGGACATGTAAAAGGGTTTTTGGGTCTTAACTTGCCAGATGTCAACATTCTACAGTTAGTGCATCAAGACCCCTTTGATGGTTCTCACCATGGAGAAGAGAACCCAAAAAGAGTAAAACCATGATTTGCAATTTCTCTCAAAGAACAATGAATCTGATGGATAATTGCCACTTGACTTGATCACGTTACAGTTACACCATCTTTCTGTGGGACCCACCAAATAGTTGGGCCTTGATCATCTGCAATATCATATATGTCCAGTTACAGGGGCCCCAGGTTGCAACTAGGCTTCCTGACTTGAGACAATCCATGATATAAAAATAACGGAGTGCTCCCCAGGCCACATGCCGTGACCGACCACCAACATAGAATCATAGATCACGGATCATTGTTTGTGATGCCATCATTTTTATTGATTAAATGAACTGGGCTCAGATTCTTGTCTCTGCTCCCACAAAATTGAGCCCAGTTCCAGCCCATGGTCATGTCATATGGGCCCGTAGACCCATAAACATTCCCCCTTCACAGCTCAAAATTCAGGGTCTACACCTTTCGTTCAAGCTGAAGGAGCTTAACCCATACAAGGCCAAACGACCCTTGCTCTTTCATTGGCAAAACAGCGTATGGGTCTATAACTTGCCACGTGTCCACATTTGATGATCCTGACCAACCAACCACTCTCTGCCTCTGGGTCTGACTATGGAGATTAATTTAGAACAAAGAATTAAAAAAGGAACATACTGAATTAGTAATAGGATCCATCGATCGAGTGAGTTTTGATCTTTTGAGCATTCACCACGTGTCAAGTTAGGTGGGCCCAGGACTCAACCTGACAACTGTCCATTCACAGTCTATTGATATTCAATTATTCCCTGAGACTGCCATATTAATACTCCAAACGTTCACGCCAGTCCATGATCTAACAGTCACAATTATTTGCCTAAGCAGATGTAGACTATTCAGGCAGTTGGCTTAAGTGGGGGCCACTTAATTAGTGGAGTACTGGAGTACGGTTGCTCAGCTGAGAAAGGAGTACTGAATACGGTGTACCGATACCGAACTGGTGACTCGTCCGAGTTAGTATTTGGTGATGAAGTGACAAGGACACGAGTTTAATGATTAAATCCAATTAAGAATTAATTAAATAAACAAATAATAAAAATAATTAATAAGACACGTTGCGTCTATGATTTTCCAAAGCACCGCAATACCGCATCTGACGCTACTCGATAAAACCACAAACAATAATAAAAGCCGGTGGGGGTCCCACTTTTTTCTTTCTTATCTAATCTTCATCCGAAGCTATTGCCTCACGAGCCTCATCAATCACGAAAACAACACGTGTCATCGACATGCTGGTCCGGAGTTTCCTTCGGTTTTCTGCTCAGCCCTCCTCGCACTTGACTTTCCGCACTCTTTTCTAGTTTTCTTCCTCTCTCCCTCCGATGATCCATTCGTGTAGTAACCTCTCTCTCTCTCTCTCTCTCTCTCTCTCGGTATAATCCCACAAAACAAGATGAAGAGAGAAATTCAGTTTTCGGACATCTGTGTTTTTGAAACTGAATAATCGATTAGATGAAGCTTTCCTGATTTTCTCCTCCCCTTTTTTCAGGTATTTCCCCATTATTTTCCCATAATTGATCGTTTCCGTTTACGCAATAAGCTTTGCTTGATCGGAAAACGCTTTACTGCTCGTTCTTTTAGTTCGTTTTCGAGTTTCGTACTCGAAGATCATCAACTTCTGGTTTTGTTCTCTCTTTCATCGCTTCAAGTCCCTGTAAGGTTGTAAAACAATCGTCGTGGTGTTATGTTTCGTTTCTTATGTCTATTTATTTATTTGTTTGTGGTTTGGTTTGGTTCTGTTTTGGTGTAAACCGACCAAACGTAGTTCAGTTTTCTCTGTGGAAGGTCTCTGGAGGATTGTAAACTGAAACATTTTGTTTTGTCATTTTGTTCAGTGCTGCTAACTCCTACTTCAAGCTCTAAGTATGTTTGGTAGCTAACAAATAGCCCCTTTGAAGTTAAATTGCTATCATGGCTCAGATTTTCAAGTCCATTAGGTTGTTTAAAGGAGATAGTTCCCTTGTGAAGCTTGGCCGATGTTGTCTTCAAATATAAGGAGTAAAGATATAATAGTTGTAGGATAATGAATGCATTCCTTATGGTATGTGGGTTCTTCCCATAATCTAAATAACTGTTTTTTATCAAATATCAGCCTAAACGAAGTACAAACTACAGTCGATATGTTTTTGTGGCTGAGCTGAAGATTTGGGTCCGTGGTATCTGGTCTGCTGGGTCTCTCCCTGATATGCACAGTGTTTGATTTTTGGCCCATCTCCTTCAGCTACACTCCTATTTGTTATACTTCTTGGTTGGAACATGACTGTATGGATTTTTTTTCACCTGCCGGCACCATGGTTGGCAAGGCGCCAGGTCAAAGATAGGGTGACGGGGAGTGCCTTGTTCACCGGCGACAATATTTTTTTTATATAAAAAATCTGGGTAATTTTAAATCTATTTGTTCCCTTTGTATGAAGTAGCTTGTTTGTCTTGTTGTTATAGCAATCAGAAGGTAAAAGTATTCTAACATGAAATAAGCAAACACCAAAGGTATGAGTTAAAAGATCACATAACATACGAGAAAACTAGGGATGGAGGGAGATACAGAGAGAATGTGAGCGAGTTTGTTGATTGGGTAAAACCAGATAAATGAGTGGAGAGGTTCCTTGTTATGCTGTTAATAAGATATAGAGGAGAAATAATGTTTCAGCAGATAAAGCCTATGTATGATATAGCAAGGTGCAATGATTGAACTGCCGATGTGTCATGATGACTAAAATACTAGTATAAATAATAGTTGTTAATGGATCTGAACTTTGACATTTACTTTAGCAAATGAACTGCCTTTTAATGGCTTGAATGTACACCTTCTCTGCACTCAACAATATCAGAAACATTACTTTTATCTAGCCATTGGTTGAACTATGTAAACTTAACATTGTCACTTAAAAAGATGATTTCTTGATGGGTACGTACAGGGCCTATTCAGACCATATACCTTATTCTGCAAAATTGTTTGTTTCCTTTTATAGGGTGATGTAGGGGTAGGTTGACTGCAGTCACACCATTGCAGATTAAACAGAGTAGATTGTTATTTTATGTGCTCCTGATATTTATTGAACCACCAAATGGGAGGAGCTTGTTCAAGGAAGCGAGACCAGCAGATCAATGAAGAGAGTATAAGGAGAGGAACCTCTGGGAGATATTCCAAAAGTGGAAGTTCAAAATGGTTAGGGACCTTATTTCTCCGTTCTTCTGTAGATATTCAACAGAGAGGAGGCAAATGCCCATCTCTCATGGAACTTTGTATTCATAAAATACGGGAGGTAATTCTTTTTCTTTGCATTTTTTTGCCCCAGGATCCTGACATTTATGTTTTGACCATGAATTTATTTTCCTACATGTAACAGAACATCAATAATTATAATACATTTTCAATGCTCCCAAGGGATATTAGTCAGCAGATCTTCAATGAATTAGTGAGTTTCCATTGTCTGACTGATGTTTCTCTCGAATCTTTTCGGGATTGTGCTCTTCAGGTAATAGTGTTTCACCAGATATCCCAACATTTTAAATGATGATTGCTTTTATTCCATGCAATAACTTTTGTACCTAATACTTATGGAAATTTCTAATGGGGTTTATGTTGTGTTTTGCAGGATATTTGTTTAGGAGAATATCCTGAAGTGAAGGACAGTTGGATGGATGTTATTGCTTCACAAGGGCCTTCTTTGTTATCTGTTGATATTTCCAGTTCTGATGTAACGGATTGTGGCTTGGATCTCCTCAAAGATTGCAAAAACCTCCAAGCCTTAACTTTAAATTATTGTGATGAGATTTCAGACCATGGACTAGAACACATTAGAGGTACTGTCAATGCCAATCGCCCCTTCTTGTGGTAGCCTCGATAAAGAAGCTTCCATTTGTACTTTAGGCTCAGTTTGGAAGGGGCACAAATACAAATATGCAGAGTTCAAAACCTTACATTTTGTATTACTTTGTACATATTTGTACTGTACATATTTGTATTTGTATTTGCACTCTACATATTTGTATTTGTACTCCTTCCAAACTGAGCCTTAGTAATAGAATTTCAGATACTACTATCCAAATTAAGACCTTTGTATCTTTCTTGTTTACTACAGTATCTTTCTTCTTTTGCTTTCAGGTCTTACAAATTTGACCGCTTTGAGTTTAAAAAAGAACAGTGCTATCACTGCTGAAGGAATGAGTGCTTTTGCCAATCTAGTTAACTTGGTAAAATTGGATCTTGAGCGGTGTTTAGGGATTCATGGTGGACTCGTTCATCTTAAAGGTTTGTTAATCAGTATACTGCCTCATTTATGGAGTTAGCCTTTCCACTCTCTTTCCTCTTCCTTTTTCTTTGACATTAATTGCTTACTGAAATGGATTTCATGTATTGTAATATTTGACTCTTTTTAACAGGTTTGACAAAGCTTGAATCTCTTAACATCAGGTGCTGTAATTGCATAACAGATGCAGACATGATGTCTCTTTCAGGTGCCTACTGTATTTCATAGTTTTCTTTATGTGTGTTATGGTTCTATGGTCTATCTCTATGGAAAATTTGCAACTTACAACTTACATGCCATCTAAATTTTGAGATAGCTGTTGTAAAATAAAAATAAAAAAAATGCTACTATGATTGCTTTTATTACAGTATCATTGAATGCTTGTTTTGTACAGGGTCTCATTGTACAGGCACAAGGCACTTATATTTTGCTATACCGTTAATACAATCTTACCTTCTTCTTCTTCTTTTTGCATTCCTATCTTATGATTTTGTAATGGAAATTGTAGTGCTTATTCCATATTTGGCCTCAAAAGCATGAAGCAGTATCCCCACCATCATGGTAGATACTAGCTTGTTAAGGTGGGGCAGCATTGTGAGTGTGAAGTGGGTGGCTTGATGAAGTGATTGGAAAAATCTTGGTCATTTTAACTTAGATATCATCTGTTCTTAATTATGTTTCAGGGCTTACAAATTTAAAAGAGTTGCAAATTTCATGTAGCAAAGTTACAGATGCTGGAGTTGCTTACTTGAAAGGTCTATCTCTATCCCTCAATCCCTTCCCCTTATATTTAATTTACTTTTCGGTATTATGCATGACTAATGCACTTTATGCTCTGGCACCATTATTTTGGTTAAGGGAGTATTTGGACTTCTCTGTTGTATGTGGTCTTACTTGCGTATACCATATGTAGGTTTCTCATATGTGGTTTTTCTCATAGTTCGGCATTTCCTTATGTTTCATTTTTACCAGTTGTGAGCTTTTGGTCCTTAAGTTTGCATTTTCCAACTTTTTTATCGCCTTCCTGAATCCTGATTACAATTTACCTTCTTTCTATTGAAATGTTTCTTTTTGACATTTTACCCGTCATAGAATGAGTGTGTTTTTTTTTTGTCCCCTTTGATCTCAGTCAGTAGCAAGGGCAATTCGTCTGTTCCTTTGATGGTTTGACAGATTTGAATGGGGTTTGTGGAGGTTGTCTCACTTCTTGAGAGAGACCAATGTTTCATGATCCAGGTTGAACACCTCATTCCATTTGATTTATATGTTGGCCAGATTTGGCTAAGGGGGTTTCTAGGCTTGATCCATGGTCTACATTCCAATCTACTCACCTTTTTCTGTGTTTTGACAATGGGTTCTATTTTTACTGTCTGTAAGCTTTCTATATATTAGCCTTGGTCATCCCTCCACTAAACTGTTACTAAGGAGGAAAAAAATGGCTCCAGGCTTTGATAATTTCCACTTTAGGACAGATCTTACTTTGGATCATTAATCTGGGTATGCAGTTTCATCTTTTTTTTTTTTTTGTTTTTTTTGCAAATGCCTAAAATCATTTCTTTACACGGTAGGTTTGCATAAGCTTGTTCTGTTGAACATGGAGGGATGCCCTGTTACTGCTGCATGCTTGGAGTCGCTTTCAGGTTCACCCTTAGAATATTTTTTTTTGTACTGATAATCAGATTCCTTATTATCATTTGTACAATGAAATTTAAAATTTTATTCTGAAAATCAATATTTAAATTGGAAAATGGAAATAAGATCAAGGGACTCTTATTATTTTAATTTGTATAGGATGCGTCTGAAAATCTGGCATGGAAATGCCTTTCTAATGGGGATATGAAAATTGAATCACTTAAATATTTAGAATCTTACAATGCTTTTCCTATTAAGCTAATAGGCTTAGCAATTTATTTTACTGTTATATATTTCTGTATAATTGCAAATTGCCTTCTTGGAGATTTTTTTTCTCTTCATACATATATACATGTTTCGCTTCTTTGTAAACAACTAAACACTAACATTTCATTTACTAAATAATTGAGCATTAAAATGTTTTCTGGACTTTGTTGGGTGAGAAAAGGTAAAAAGTATCTTAATATTCTTTATTTTTTGAATGTCTATCTTATTTCTTGAAGTGAAAAATTTATTTCCTTTGATCTTGAGAGAAATTCCAGGACTTTTAAAATTATATTAATGTGTACATACTTGTAATGATTATACTGTACAGTTGGATATACATTTCTATTTATCAATAACATTATTCTATTACTGATACAAAAGTATAGTTTTTTCATTCACACTGATAAAAAATTATATTAATGTGTAGTTTCCTGATCCATGCAGAGCTTGTTGCCCTGTCATACTTGAATCTTAACAGATGCAATTTATTTGATGACGGATGTGAGAATTTTTCTGGTAAGTTATGCTAAAACCTTATCGGCTGTATTCAATCATATGCAAAATAAGGAAATGGAACCCATCTTATTTTTTGACGAAGATATACTTGATATCTTACTCAGCGTTGAGCTTACTTCCTCAGGTAATGTACTATGCAGGACTTGAAAATTTGAAAGTATTGAATTTGGGGTTCAACAACATAACAGATGCATGTTTGGTACACCTGAAAGGTAGTCCCTCAATTCTTCCTTGCCTCCCCACCTCACCTCACCAAAAAAAAAAAAAAAAAAAAAAAGAAAGAAAGAAAAATGAAATTATAGTTATAATTTGAGCATGTAATGTGGTCCCTTTGTTTGTGTAAACTCCATAGCGGTATGCCACCAATTGCAAGAAGACTCCATAGAAATCCCCCACTCTTTCTTTTTTATTTTAGGTATTCTTTCTATTCCATCATATGTGATCAGAGATGCTTAAAGCAACTGGTATGCATAGTTGTCAAGGTGACGCCTAGGCAACAAGGTGCCCTTTGAGGCTCGCCTCGCCTAATCGCCTAGCAGTTTTCTACTTCCTACTATAAAATAATTTTTTATTCATTCTTTTTCGAGATTATAATTATAAAATAGACATTATTAAACTAAAATAATCATTTTGTGTGTTTATCAGCCCCTATATTTTTTGAATTTTATATTCCTTCTTCCTTTTCTTCTCATGAAAATGTTGATTTTCTATACTTTAATATGAAATTTATACTTTTCTTATGAAAATCATGAATAATTATTAAAGAAATAAAGAGATACGGTTCATTTATCAAAAAAAAAAAATTAGTAAAGAAATATGGTTATGGTACCTAGGGAACTACCCTAGGATCTATGTTTTTAACATAAAAAATCCATTGCCTAGGCGCTCCCCCGTCACCTAGCCTTGCCTGGTGCCTTGAAAACTATGCTGGTATGTATTTGGGGGTGAAAGTTGGCTGAGTTAGGTAGGGTTTGGTCATTCCTAATTCAATCCAAAGTATTGAACCCCAATCCTAATCATGACCCAACCTGATGTAGTTGACCCTAACTCAACCACCCTAAAATTCCTCCACCATAAGTTAAATTTTGATGGGTGCAGCATTAGCAAACCTGGCCCTTTCAGAGTGGGAGTAATTAGAAAGGAAGTATTTGGGCCATGTTCTCAGGCCCAATCAGACATGGGGACTAACCAAGGTTCAAAATATTGCAACCCATCGGGGTTTATTGTATCATTCCTGTAGCTCCCCAATACGCTAAATAACAGGTGTTTTGACCTTTGACCACTTTCTGGGGGTATCCAGGCCTACCTGATATGCAAGTTCGTGCATATCAGGTGTCTCAATACTTCGAACCTTGGACTCAACAGGGGCTGAATTGCAAGTAGTGCTGTATGGACCTCAAAAAGCAAAAATGACTGAACTATAGAAACTTAATTGTAAATGGAGATTTGAGGGTTGTAGTAGGCTGGTTGTAATCTATCTTTTTCTTCTTTTTTCTCTCTTTTTTCAATTTAATAAAATTTATCCTTCTTTACTGGTAAAAAAAAAAAAAAAAACGATCAAGAGGGTTTGTTGAAGTATAGACATATATTGTGAGAAACTAAATCCCTAATGTAGGAACTGGGAGCCAAGGCATTTCAGGTGTACAGGTCTGCTAACTGTATGGCAGATTGTCTTGCAAAACAAGGAGCAAGAAAAGAAAAAAATCATCATGGTTGTTAGCTGAGGCTGGCTGCCCTCCTCGTCATTGTAATATACTTTTTTTGTAATCAATTAATAAAGTTTTCGATTGTTTCTGATCAAAAGAGAAATAAAAATCCTCGACCTCAATCCAACCTGAGCGAACTTGAAGTTGAAGAGTCAATAGCAAAGGGAAGTAAGAACTGAGAACAAATTTCAGTAATCAAGTTTAATTTTCACACGGAACAAGTATCTAGTGATGGGCATTTTATACAAGGACTACATTAACCTCCAAGTAGGGTTAAAAAAGATGTATAAAGATATAAGCAATTCAAACAATTATGTAAGTAGCAAATGAAATTTGAGGGCACAGAAAATCATACCTTTTCCACAAATGTTCTTTGGAGAATATAATAATTCTGCTTCATCTTTATGACAGTAAAACTTTTAAAATTTTCTCTGAAGAAAAAAATTCCTATTAATCAAAGACTTAATTGATTGAACAGTTTTTCAAAATGGTTTCAAGAAAGAAGAATAAAACTTAATTGAATGGTGGTGGACTCAACAGTTGATTGAATGCCCTCTTCTCAATCCAAGGCCAACCAGAAAACCCTTGATTGAGTGAAGGGTGTTTTCTACAAATAGGAAAACTATAATTGTGATTGATTGGTCAGCGACAAAGCCAAGTGAGAACTAAGAACACATTTCAGATGTCAAAATCTAAAAAATTAATAGGAGTACTGAAGAACCAGAACACATCTCAATTATATAAGAACTAATGAGCACTAAGAACACATCTCAATTGCGATTTGAGATAGTGGTTGACTGACTGGTGAGCACTGAAGAACCAGAATGACATTTCTGGCTTCTGGGACCGGAGGCCAAGGTAGCAAGGCCAACTGAACATCAAAAACTGTAATCCAAGAACAGATGAGGTAAGGTGAGTGACTGGTGAGGGCTCAATGTAAGTGAACACCAAACAGGAAGAAATATTGAACTTTTATATAAGGCAGCAAGGTGAAATAAAGAAGAAAACTGTTTAATTAGGATTAGGATAATACATTATACATGGGATATTGGTACAAAATCTGAAGACAAAGAAAGGAGTAAGGAAGCTGTGTTAGAGATTATAACCTTAAGGGTGGCACGTTGGGTGAAAACCTTAAAGCTTTTTGCAGTCTTTAAAGTTGAAGATTTTTTTTTATCTCATGGAGATCAATAGCTCACTCATCCTCTAGAAGACAAAAAATAATTGAGATCTGGTCACCTCCATGTGCTGGATGGAAGAAATTAAATTTTGATGGCAGCTGTGTGGGCAATCCTGGACCTTTGGGTATTGGTGGGGTAATCAGGGAGGAAAATGGAAATAGTCTAGCCATGTTTTCAAGTCCTATTCAGCATGGAGATGTGGTGAGATCAGAACTGTTGGCAGCCGTATATGGGGTGGAGAAAGCTAATGAATTGGGGATTGACAGATTGTTTATTGAAGGTGATTCCAAAATTGTTGTGGACTAGCTGAAAAAGGGGCAAGGAGTAATTTGACATTTAAAGAATGAATTCAGGCGCTTCAAGCAGATTTCTAAAGATATAATAATCCAAATAAAGTGGATTAGGAGGTCTGCAAACAGCATGGCATATGGGTTAGCTAAACAAGGAATTCAGAGACATTCCATGTTTTGGGCTGTTTTGTAAGTATTGAAAGTGATTTTGAGCTTTCTCTTTGCCCAAAACTCCTTATTGTACTCATTTTTATAATTAATAAATCTTTTTTTGTGTTGCTGATAAAAAAAAATATTGATACAAAGTGTCAAGGCCTATACTGTTTTTGTGCAACCCGAAATTAAATCAGATACAACTCCCCATCCTAAGCCTAACCTGATCTTCAGCTTGACCCAATCCAACCCAACCTTGTTGGATTGGGTTCAAGCTAACCTTGCCCAAGTTGCACCCGTATGCACATTATAACATTGTTAATAACATTTTATTACTTTCAGAAGTTTTTTTATTTGAACTATGTACTTTAATGCGGGTCTTCTAGCAGAAGTTACTAGTTAGTAAATTTTGCAAACCTTCCTAATTACTCTGCTTTTCCCTCCTTTCTTTCTTGAATACTGTTTTATCATGATATCCTTGATTAATTTATAAATTAAGATTTTTATAGGGAACTATCGCAAAATTAGCTTGCACTTTTTGCAGAGGGGTAATTATTTAATTATTATATATAATATTGTCTGATCCTGTGCAGGTTTAAAAAATTTGGAAAGCTTAAATCTAGATTCATGTAAGATTGGTGATGAAGGGTTGGTTAACTTGGCAGGTATTGTCTGAGTTGATTTCCTCTTTTTATTCGATTTGCTTATCTTATTTGTATCAGATTCCTATTAACTGTTCTTAGAGAAGGCTTATGATTGCAAACATGCTTTTATGAACCTGTGTTTTATGTTATTTAGGTAAAATTTACAAAAATTGAAAAAAAAAAAAAAACAAAAGGTTAGGTCCGTATCCAGTCCAACCCTCCCAAGGTCCTACATAATTGGGATCAACATTGGGCAATATGTAAACTTTACAAAACCAGTAGTTGAATCCACATGCATTATAACCACTTTACTTCTTTCTATAGATTTGTGCAATGTTTGCAAGCAAGCATTTACTCATGTATGTAGGTATGGACATGTATATATGCACATAGCAGCTGTTTTATATAGTGTACAATATCTCTTCCTATGCAATCTGGTGTCATTTTATCAAATTCTTTGAGAGCAAGGTTCAAAATATCACAAGATATTGGGGCATATCAGGCATGTTGTATTGTTCCAGTAGCACCCGATATGCCAAATAACAGGTGTTTTGACCTTTGACCACTTTCAGGGGGGTAGCCAGGCCTAAGAAAGACTGCATGTAAAATTTTGAAAAAAAAATGGTGGAGTGTGCCTATCAAACATCCAATATGCAAGTTCGTGCGTATTAGGTGTCTTGATACTTTGAAGTTTGAACCTTGTTTGAGAGAATATATGACCATAGGTAATTCCACTAGATATGTAGCAATCATTGGTCCAATCCTATCTAGCAAGAGGGTTCTCACAAAGAGGCAGTATCCTTTGTAACTTAATTTCTTTTGCTATCTCATGGATTCTATTTCCTTTGGAACTTAATTTCTTTTGCTATCTCATGGATTCTATTGAAGGAGAGGAATAACAACATGTTAGAGTGAGCCGAATAAGGGTAATTTAGTAATCTTATGTCAGTTAAGTACTTTGCTTATGTGGCTGTTTTATTAGAGTACTCTGCCCCACACTTAAGTGAGGGCAGTTTAGTCTTTGTAAGTGTAATTAGAACCTAATAAACAGAAGGGGGTCGACTGAATGGAAATGAAATCTGTTCGACTAAACCCTCCTGTTCTCTCTTTCTCTTGTCTTCTTCCTCATTTTCTTCTTCCTTCTTCACTGGTTCGGACTACTGTAGCTGCTCCAAAACATGGTATCAGAGCAAGGTTTCTGACCTGCTTCCGCTTGCAAAGCATCTCAGCTGTGTTCGTGACACCCTCCTCTTCGTTTCTAGTTGGTTAATGGAGAGAGCTGGTTCGCCCTAGGTCTGAGACATCACAGTTCGTTGCTCTCTGCTGCGCACAGTTTTCTTCATCAAGGAAGGTGATTTCAGCAGTGAATGGTTGGCTGATACTCTCAAAGGAAGGTTGGTTATTTAGTCCTCTTGTGTTGCTGGTATTTCTAGGTAGGAACCCTTCAAGAATCAGTTAGTACTGATTAGAACCTAGAGAACTAGGTTCATTGTTGCCCTAAAAAGGGCTGTGTGTGCAGTAGCCGAATGGTGTAGGGCTGCTGTGAGTTGTTGAGTGGTGTTAGGGCTGCTGTAGGTGGCCGAGTGGGGAATGCAGTGACCTTGCCAAGCTCCTTGTGGTCGTGTAATGCCCTCTTAAGTGTGTTAAACAAATCTGAATTGGGTGTAGCAGTTTGACTGTGTTGTGGTGCTTGTGATGCGCAATTTTTTTATTGAGTGGTTGTAAGAGGGCCTACTGTTGTGTTGTGGTGCTTGTGATGCTTATGTGGGTCGTAGGTGTGTGAAGTCAGCAGTAGTGTAAAGAAGAACAAGTGTGTGCTCCCACTGTTGTGTTTAGGGGCTGCAATAGGTGCTGAAGTATCAAACTGTGAACAACATCAATCAGCTTGTAGCTGAGAAGTAAGGTTAGAGGCAACTGTGAAAGAGTACAATGGCAGCAATAGGAGATGGCTACAATGATCAGAAACCTAATGTGGTAATTTCCTCCAACTACCTAGGGGTACAAATGACCTCAATTAAGCTGAATGGGGAGAACTATGTTCCATGGGCCAAATCAGTGGAAGTGTTTCTCAAGGCAAAGAAGAAAGTAAAGCATGTAAGAGATGAAAAGCCATCGGAGGACTCTCCAGGGTTTGATGATTGGGAGCAAGAAGATGCTCAAATCATGACTTGGTTGTGGAATAGCATGGAACCTAAAATTAGACATAGATGGTCGTGAATACTTTCTTACTTCATTTCAACAGTATTTAGAACAGCATGGCATTATTCATCAGACATCATGTGCATACACCCCTCAACAAAATGGGGTAGCTGAACGGAAGAACCGTCAGCTTCTTGAAACTGTTCGGTCTATTCTTCACCACATGAATGTTCCTAAACGTTTTTGGAGTGATGTTGTACTCACTGCATGTTTTCTCATTAATCGGATGCCCTCCTTCATTCTTCATGGTCGGTCCCCCTTCTCTATCTTGTTTCCCACTTTATCTCCATTCCCATTAATTCCTCGTGTCTTTGGTTGTGTGTGCTTTGTCCACAATCTGAGCCCTAGAATAGACAAGCTAGATGCACGCTCAATTAAATGTGTCTTCCTTGGCTACTCACGGACTCAGAAAGGGTACAAGTGTCATAATCCCATTACCCGGAAGTGCTATGTCTGTCCTGATGTCACCTTTTTTGAGTCAGTCCCCTTCTTCTCAAGTCCTGAAGCACCCTTGTCTCCACCCGCACTTCCTCTTCCTCTCCCTGTCAGTGATCCAGTTCCAGATGTTGTTGTTGGAGTAGACTCATCACCTCATCCCATGCAGATCACCACCGAACGTCCACCAATCCGGCAAGTGTATACACGTCGAACGGCACCGGCCCCTCCTCCAGCTTCTACCTCATCTGCGGATCCTCTCATGGCTCCTATTGTTGAACCCTCAAACCTTGATCTACCCATTGCCTTACGGAAAGGTAAACGCAGTTCTACCCTCTATCCCATTTCCAATTTCGTTTCATTATCTCGTCTTTCTACATCACATCGCCAGTTTGTTTCCCTTTTATCCTCTATTTCCATACCTAACAATGTCCAAGAAGCTCTCAGTTCACCTGATTGGCGGCAGGCAATGGAGGAGGAACTTTCTGCTCTTCAACATACTCAAACGTGGGAACTTACTACTCTCCCACCTGGTAAGCATGCTGTGGGATGTAAATGGGTGTATACTGTGAAATACTTGCCAGATGGTAGTGTAGAGCGTCTGAAGGCCAGACTTGTTGCTAAAGGTTACTCCCAGTTGTATGGAGTAGACTACATGGAGACATTCTCTCCGGTGGCTAAGATTGGTTCTGTTCGTGTACTAATTTCCCTGGCAGTTATGTATGATTGGCCTCTGTTTCAGCTTGATATCAAGAATGCCTTTCTCCATGGTGATCTTGTGGAGGAGGTATATATGGAGCAACCACCTGGGTTTGTTGCTCAGGGGGAGGATGGTAAGGTATGCAGATTGAAAAAGGCAATTTATGGGTTGAAACAATCGCCGCGTGCTTGGTTTGGGAAGTTCAGTGAAGTGGTGAAGAGTTTTGGAATGAAGCAGTGCCAGGTAGATCACTCAGTGTTCAGCTATGACTCAGAAGCTGTGAAGATTCTATTAGTGGTCTATGTGGATGATATTGTCATTACTGGCAGTGATAAATTAGGGATTGGCAAATTAAAGGTATTTTTGCAAAACCATTTCCAAACAAAAGATCTTGGAACATTGAAATATTTCTTGGGAATAGAGGTTGCCAGGTCAAAACAAAGTGTAAATCTGTGCCAAAGAAAATATGTTCTTGATCTATTGGAAGAAACGGGACTGTTAGGTGCAAAACCGGCTGAGACCCCTATGGAACCAAATGTTAAGTTGAGCAGTGATACAGGAGAAGTATTTGAAGATCCTGGAAGGTATAGACGACTAGTGGGGAAGCTGAACTATCTAACTATCACGAGACCCGACATATCCTTTGCAGTTAGTGTGGTGAGCCAATTCATGCAGGACCCTCGTATACCTCACTGGGATGCAATTCTTAGAATTGTGAGGTATCTGAAAGGAGCTCCAGGCCGTGGACTATTGTATAAACCAGGAGGAAAACTTGAAGTAGTGGGGTATACAGATGCAGACTGGGCAGGCTCAGTGAATGATAGAAGATCTACTACGGGCTATTGCACATTTCTTGGAGGAAATCTTGTGACGTGGAAGAGTAAAAAGCAGATGGTTGTGGCCAGAAGTAGTGCTGAAGCTGAGTATAGGGCCATGGCACATACTACCTGTGAGTTAGTGTGGTTGAGGAATCTTCTACAAGAAATTGGGTTTCACATGGATAAACCTATGAGACTGTATTGTGACAACCAAGCTGCACTCCATATCTCATCCAATCCTGTATTTCATGAGAGAACAAAGCACATAGAGGTTGATTGCCACTTTGTGAGGGAGAAGGTCCTTGCTGGAGAGATAAACACAGAACATGTGGGCTCGAATGATCAATGGGCAGATTTGTTTACAAAAGCTCTAAACTCAGGGAAAGTGAATCATCTATGTAACAAGCTGGGATTATATGACATATATTCTCCAGCTTGAGGGGGAGTGTTAGAGTGAGCCGAATAAGGGTAATTTAGTAATCTTATGTCAGTTAAGTACTTTGCTTATGTGGCTGTTTTATTAGAGTACTCTGCCCCACACTTAAGTGAGGGCAGTTTAGTCTTTGTAAGTGTAATTAGAACCTAATAAACACAAGGGGGTCGACTGAATGGAAATGAAATCTGTTCGACTAAACCCTCCTGTTCTCTCTTTCTCTTGTCTTCTTCCTCATTTTCTTCTTCCTTCTTCACTGGTTCGGACTACTGTAGCTGCTCCAAAACACAACATATTTGAGAGATTTTGAGAATAGAAACCCTGATGAAGGTGGGGCACAATCCCAGGTTCCATTACAACATCAGGTAGAGACTTTACCAGAAAGCTAGCTAGTACCTTCATAGAGGAGTGACTGGATTCATTTATTGTTTGGTGTTACTTTTTAGTATATTTTGAGAGCCTACTTCTTATCATTTCTGTAATGATTTGCAGCATATTGTGTTTCAACCATTAGATGTGTATAGGCTGTATACTTTGTACATGAGCCTACTTGGGATTCCTATTCCTTTTTGGACAACTAATGTAATACGAATTTCACACTTGTAAAAAATAGTAGTAGTCATATAAATCAATAATAAAATGAAAGAAATGTAAAACAAACTAGTGTTTCAAAAGGCATGCCTAGGTGCAGAGGCATAACTCACCTGGTTTAATTTTCACTTTGAATAGGTATTATATATCATGCTTATGTATTTTAATTCAAGTCAATAGGATTTTTAAAGCATTTAATTTCTTCTAAAATTCGACTTTGAGTTTATTATTTTTTTTCAAAAATTTGCACCTTGCTTTGAAAAGGTGTGTGTTACCTTGAACCTCAGGTAGTAGAAGGCCCTTGCACTTTTCTTGTATGTTGTACGTTTAAAACACTGAAACAAATGTTATGAGGGAGAGAACTTACTGGCATCCATACCAATAAACACTTCTTCTAAGCATTTTATTAAGAATTAGAAGTTTTCTAGACTTCACATCTAGATTAAAGACACAGGAGACCAATGGTAGTCTGGATCTGTACTGGATTTTGGATTCATTGTCTTGGAACCTTGGTGGTGTTTGGTTCCCATCCCCTTCTCCGAGGTAGCAGTCTCTTCATCGTATGAGACTATAAATTTTTCTAACCCACCTTCAGTCATTAATGAAGTTTTCTATCATGTTTGAAAAAAATGAAGGGGAAGAGGGGGAAAGGGGTATAAGGTGGAGAGCTTGCCTCGTGCTCTTGAAATTCTTTCAGATGGAGCCTGGTATAAGGTTTGGCTGGCAACAGAAGTTGAGGTGTCTCTTTAGGGGAGACGACTAGAGGTAGGGGATGATGACGTGGCAGCGGGATGGAGCACATGTGGCACCCAAGGAGTAGGGAAGCAACCTATTGCGCGCGAAAGAGTAATTAGAGAAAATGAACAGTCGCTGGGTTTTTCCACCTCTCGAAGCCTTCCTTTAAAAGCAATTAATTCAAAATTTTTTGAATTAAATTCAAGAGTTTTAGGTGGCCCTTCCTATGCTAACGTGGCCAGAAGAGATTGTAACTCGACGCGTCTTAACAAGGCCACCACTTCTGAACCGGGTGTAAGATTGGCCGAGCCATCTTTTGGTCCACTCACCACTTGTAGCGGGCTTAAGCTCTATTCGACTGTAGACGGAAACGTCCGTCTATCTTCTTCCAAAAAAGAGGAGCCCAATTTGTTTGCTTCTCAGGGCTATTAGAAACCGCAAACAGGCGGAGGAAGGCGCCCCCTAAGCTGGAATCTTCGTCCGGACTGTGGCGAGCAAGCTTCCAGTGTAGAAGATCGCCCAAACCCACACTACAGTAGGGGTAAAATAGAAGAGAGAGAGGAGGAATATAGAGGTTGGATAAGTTGCAGCATGGAGAGTGATGAAGAGGGGATTTCAGATGACTGTGCAAGTTTGGATGGCTCCACACAAGAAGATTCCCAGGCAGGACAGATCAGAGATGAGTTAAACTTAGAGCATCTCTTTCTTGAAAATCCGATGGGTGTACAGAAGAAAGATTTGGAGACTCCGGTAAACTTGAACAGGGTAGACCAAAGCTCAATTTTGGACAAGCCTCTACCAAGGTTCGACCCCTTGTAAGTAGCCATTAAGGTGGTAGGTCATGCTTACCCGGATCTAAACAAGAGTACACCACAGAGAGGTGGACAACCGGGTAGAGGAAAAGGTATTTGTGTAAACCAGTTGACGAGGAATAGTTCCCTCCAACCCAAGGAGATTGAAAGCTCCAATTGTTCTTTACAGGGTTTGAAAACCAACCACCCTCCTCTGCCCCTTTGCTACAACCCTCAGTTGGAACCAGGTAACTCTGACAACTTTGTCAATTCAGTTTGTGCTACTGATGAGTGTTCTGTGTCCATTGTTCAAGATTCCTTTTCCAACCAAGAGTCAAAGACCCATGGACAGGAAGCCGCAATGAGATTACAAGGGGAGGAGGGGGAGACAATAGTAGGATTACAGGGCAGGGATAAAAGGATATGGGGTATCATTGAGAGGATAATGGGTGAAGTGAAGAGGAATGATTTGCAAAGGGAGGGTACAAATGGGACAGAAAGAGTGCCTAGTGGAGAGAAAGAGAAAAGGAATGAGGAGAGGGGTAGACGTGGAGAGCTTGGAAAGCTAGATAAAAAGGAGAATTGTAGGGAACATTCAGTGGCAGAATTTGTGGGAAAGGTGGGGTGTAAACTGAAGAACCCAAATGATTTAAAAGCATTTCTACGAAAAAAGGAGGATAGAAAGTTCAAGAAAAGAAAATTGAGTGAGGTTGAGAGATTAAAAAGAGATATTGAGGAGGATAAGAAGTTTGGGGCCAGAGGGGATAGAACGAAAGGGCCCAAGTAGATTTTGGTGGTGATAGGGTAGATTCTTGCAAAATTGTGATGAGAATCGTAAGTTGGAATGTGAGGGGGCTAGGTAGTTGTAGAAAGAGAGCAACAATCAAAGAGGTGTTTAAGAAGTTCAATCCAGATGTGGTATTGCTTCAGGAATCCAAAAGAATGGATTTTGACTGTAGGTGGGCGAGAAGTGTCTGGAGAGCTAAGGGGATTAAGTGGGCGGCTGCTTTGTTGTGGGGGTCCTCAGTTGGTATTGTGACTTTGTGGAAAGAAGATGTGCTTATAGGACTGGAGGAGTTGATAGGGGATCATTCTGTTTCTTTGAAGTTTAGGCAGGTGGAAGATGGTTTCGAATGGGTTCTAACAAATGTTTATGTGCCCAATGACTATAGGCAGAGAAAGAAACTGTGGGAAGAGTTGAGTGATATTAGGGGTCTTTGGGAAGGACCATGGTGTCTGGGAGGGGATTTTAATGTAGTGAGACTCACAAAGGAAACCAACAACCCTACACAGAGAGTCCAATCAAGCCCAATTTGCTCTAAGCTGGAGAGGTTTCTCTTTTCTATAGATTGGGAGGCACATTGGAGTAACTTAACATTTAGGGTGCTCCCAAGGCTTACCTTAGACCACTAGCCTATAGTAATGTGCAAGGAGGATTTGAGAGGTGATGGTCCTGCCCCGTTTAGTTTTGAAAACATGTGGTTGACCCACCCGGGCTTCATTGAGAAAATCAAGGAATGGTGGAAGTACTATATCTGCTAGTACAATGGGAAGGAATGAGGTTCCATAAAAAGCTTCAGTTCTTAAAATCCCAAATAAAGGAGTGGAACAGGTTGGAGTTTGGGAGAGTTGAGGAAAGGAAACAGGTGTTGGTAGAGCAAATAGAAGAGCTGGATATGAAGGAAGAGGGGTCTTTTTGGTGAAGAAGATAGAGAAAGGAGATGGAGTGTAAGGAAGCAATTGGAGGGTCTTTTGATTATGGAGGAAATAAGCTGGAGGTAGAAATCTAGGTGCAAGTGGTTGAAGGAGGGGGGTAGAAACATTGGGTTCTTTCACTCAGTGGCAAACGGTAGAAGAAGGAAGAATTTCATTTCAAAGTTGGAAGTCGAAGGAACAATTATTTCCCACCTGGTAGAAATAGCAGAAACCTTTGTTGGCCATTTCAAATCTATTTTCAAAAGACCTTTAAATGAAAGGATCTAGTTGGAGGGTTTAGATTGGCCGACTCTAAGTCCAGAAAACAGAGTGGTTAGAAAGGAAATTTGATTTGGAGGAGATAAAGGAAGCAATCTTTTCAATGGATAGAACAAAAGCTCCAGGTCCGGATGGGTTCACAATGGCTTTTTATCAAGATCGTTGGGGTATTGTGGAGGAAGATATTGGGTCAGTGTTTGAGGAGTTCTATAGAAGGGGAATAATCAACCCAGGCTTGAACTCCATTTTCATTGCTTTGGTTCCTAAGAAGAAAGAGGCTTCACAACCAAGGGACTTCAGACCTATTAGTTTGGTGAACAGTTTGTACAAAATAATCGCAAAAGTGTTGTCTCTAAGGTTGAAGGAGGTTCTTCCTTCTATAATTGCACTGTGCTTTTGTGATGGGAAGACAAATTACTGATCAAATCTTGATTGCAAATGAGAGTCTGGAGAGTTTTAGGAAATCCAAGAAGAAAGGAGTGGTGTGTAAACTGGACTTGGAGAAGGCTTATGACTTGGTTGATTGGTTCTTGTTAGAGGTGTTGAAAAGTTTTGGCTTTGGAGACAGTTGGTGTAATTGGATTTGAGGTTGTATTAGAAGTTGCACTACTCAATCTTGGTGAATGGAACTGTGGTGGATTTCTTCCCTGCCTTGAGAGGAATAAGACAAGGTGATCCACTATCCCCTTTCCTATTCACTTCGATTGCTGATGTACTTGGGAGATTGATTCAGAGAGTGGATTCAAGGAATTTAATAAAAGGATGGAGAGTAGGAAGGGAGGAGATACCTCTTACTCATCTACAGTTCGCATACGACACTATCCTTTTCTGTGAAGGTGGGGACATTGAGTGGATTCGGAACCTAAAGTTGGCAATACAACTCTTTGAGCAGGTATCCAATCTTAAGGTGAATTTGGGTAAAAGTAGTTTGGCGGGTGTGAATCTGGAGGAGAGGGAGCTTAGAGAGTATGCAGATGCCTTAGGGTGTGCAACCTCGGATTGGCCGATGGCTTACTTAGGCCTCCCCCTGGGGGATAACCCTAAGAAGGTAAGCTTTTGGAACCCGGTGGTGGAGAGATTTGGGAAAAGGCTTGCCTCTTGGAGGAAAAATTATCTTTTCTTGGGGGGGAGAATGACTTTGATTAGATCAACCCTAGCTAATCTTCCAGTGTACTTCCTATCTGTGTTTAAGATCCCCACAAAGGTCTCTAACACTTTGGAAAAGCTTATGAGGGATTTCTTGTTGGAGCCTGGGGAGGAGAAGCGGGACCATGGGGTGAGTTGGGAGGTGGTAACTAGAGGTAAAAAGATAGGAGGTCTTGGGATTGGGAATCTTAGGAAGAGGAGCATGGCATTGTTGGGGAAATGGCTATGGAGGTTTCCGTTGGAAAGAGACAAGTTGTGGACAAAGATCGTGGCTGGTGTACATGGGTTGGAAGACAATGGTTGGGAACCTGGAATCTTGGCAAGGATTACAGCCGCTTCTCCTTGGTCAGCCATACACAAACTGCTTCCAATATTCTCCCCTTGTATCAGGTATGGTCTTAACTCCGGTAATAAAATAAAATTTTGGGAACAACTTTGGGTCGGGGGCTCACCTCTAATGGACCAATTCCCCTCTTTGTATGCTCTTTCTGATTTGAAAAATGAACCCATTTCTTCCTTTTTAACCCCCTCAGACTCTCCTTTAAGGTTTGGGTGGAACCTAGGGCTGAGAAGGGCAATTAGGGACACAGACTTGGACCACATTTTGTCTTTGTTAGCCATCCTTGAAAATGTCTTCTTGGATCCCATTAAGGAGGACACCAGATTTTGGGTTCCCTCCTCTTCAGGTGTTTTCTCTTGTGCCTCATTTTTCGAGACTTTAACTCAGCCTTCTGATCCCATTGGATTGTCTTTCCCGGTTAAAGAAATTTGGAATAGGCCCATTCCTCCTCGGGTTGGTAGTTTTTGTTGGGAAACTTTTTTTTTGGATGAATAATAATAATTTTATTGATTCAGAAGCAAATTAAAGTGAGTTCATACATCATCCCAATGAGAGGCGCGAGTTGCAACTCCTCTTTGAAACTTACAAGTAAACTAGGAAAGAAAAACAAGAATCACAACTAAGCCCAAAATTATTCTTCCCTATTTACCCCTTGCTTAGCTAACACATCTGACAAGGTATTTGCTGATCTCCCCACCCATTGTACAGTGACCAACATATTCCTTGTCAACCAACTAAATTTCTTCATTTCATTCTTGTATCGCCACATAGCTTCTTCAGAATTTTTCAACCAACCCCCCACCACTTTGAAATCCCCCTCGATTATTAGGTGTTGTACCCCCAGCTGGTTTGCGAATTGGACCCTTGTACATCAGCTAAAAGTTCTACCCTGATGGATTTCCCAAATCCCAAGGGAGCTGAGTAGAGCAACAAAATCTCTCCCTTCTCATTTCTCAAAGCACCCCCCACTCCGGATAATCCTGGATTACCCATGCTGCTTCCATCAAAGTTCAACTTTATTGAGCCTTCAGGTGGAGACCAGCTTGTAATTGATTTGTCCTTTAGAGATGAACACCTTGCTACTGCTAACCAATTTCTCCAAATGCCATTAAAGGAGAATTGATGAAAGATTTCCAAGGTCTTCAGCCAATGTATTGCTGTTTAACACACAGTCTTTCAAATCTTGGCTATTCCTTTCCTTATCTTGAAAATTTCTAAGATTCATTTCTTCCCAAAGAGTCCAAGTCAAGGCAGCACGAGCACTTCTCCACATAATTCTCCCTATTTTTTTAGGCCAATAAAAGGTAGAATGGTTGAAGAGCATGTGAACTCCTGCTGGTAGACTCTAACTACCCCCAAACAACGAAAGTAGCCAAGCCCAAAGGTCTGTAGAAAAGGGACAAGATACTAATAGATGGTAACAATCCTCACCGTGAGCTCTACAGAGGATACACCAATTAGGAGAAATACAGAGAAAAGGTCTTCTCTTTTGTAGGTTGTCTAAAGTGTTTACTTTCCCATGGAAAACTTCCCAACAAAAAGCTATAATTTTTTGGGGAACTGGCCTACACCAAATTTCTTTTGACGGAAAGGGTTGGTGAGTAGAAAGTTGAGAGATGGACTTGAAGAAAGAAGCACAAGTGAAGGTTCCATTGGGTCTAGGAGTTCAAACTCTCTTATCTGGCTTGGAGGAATCCAAACAAACCTGATTAAGACAACCAAGCAAAATAGAAAGAGACTCAATTTCAGCATCCCTAAGTCCTCTACGTAACCCAAAATCCCAAGTAGGATCTAAGGGTGTTCCCAAAGGTGAGACAAATTTTGAGACCACCTCTTTTTTTGTACAAAGGAATAGAAAAAAGCAAAGGGAGCAAATCCTTTAACGGTGAGTCTCCTACCCAAATATCCTCCCAAAAAAGGATAGAGTTGCCAAAACAAACTTCATACCTGATAAAATTGAGGAATTGAGGAATTGAGGAAGGGTGTTGTGAATAGCCTTCCAAGGTGCTGCTAGGTTAGCTTGCCTCGATACACCAGCATCCCATCCATTCTCTGACCTCCCATGAATGCTTCCCACCACTTCATGCCACAATCTCTCTTTCCAAAGGCCATCTCCACAACCATTTCCCTAACAGAGCTTGATTCTTTCTAGTTACCCTCCCAATTCCCAAACCCCCATCTTCTTTACTTCTGCACACAATTTCCCAATTAACCAAGTGATCCTTTTTTTTCTTGTCCCGGCTCCCATAAGAAGTCCCTCATCAACTTCTCCAGTTTCCTAGCTTCCCTAACTGGTATCCTAAAGACAGACAAATAATAGGTAGGTAAGTTAGCCAAGGTAGCTCTTATTAGGGTAATTCTCCCTCCTAAAGAGATATAGCTCCTCTTCCATGAGACTAATCTCTTCTCAAACTTTTCTAACACCGGGGTCCAAAATCTACTCTCCCTAGGAT
The DNA here is from genome assembly GCF_056320005.1 of Nelumbo lutea. Taxonomy (NCBI): domain Eukaryota; kingdom Viridiplantae; phylum Streptophyta; class Magnoliopsida; order Proteales; family Nelumbonaceae; genus Nelumbo; species Nelumbo lutea. The sequence continues at coordinate 17,660,226 of NC_142691.1, forward strand.
TTGCCCCTAAAGGAAGCCCTAAATATGACATAGGCCAAGCAGAGGTGGAACACTCAAAACACTCCGCAATAGCCTGGACCTCCCCTACCTCCAAATTTATACTTGCTATACAACTCTTCTCTAGATTTATTCTCAAATTAGAGACACTTTCAAATCCTTTTATTAGCTCCTTTAGGTTTGCTACCTTTTCACTAAGACCTCCTTCACAAAAAATCATTAGGTCATCTGCAAACTGAAGGTGGGTGACGGGGACTTGGTGTGTCCCTATTCTCCAACCCCTAATGGCATCTTCGGTGTCAGCCTTAGTATTGATCCTACTAATCACATCATCTACTAAGGTAAAAAGGAAAGGTGAAAGTGGATCCCCTTGCCTGACACCCCTGCAAGATGGAAAAAAGTCCCTCACCATACAATTTACCAGAATAGAGTAGTGACAGTAGGCCTGTAATCTTTTGGGTGGTTGGCATCATTCTTCTTAGGTATCAAGGCCAAAAAGGTGGCATTAATTCCATTGCTTATAGTGTGATTGTCTGCAAATTCCTTAAAGACTTCAACTAAATGCTCTTTCAACACCTCCCAACAGTCTTGATAAAAACCCATTGTAAAGCCATCTGGACCTGGAGCCTTGGATCTATCCATTAGAAAGACAACTTTCTCGAAATCCCTTTCCAGCCACCTTGCCACTCCATCAATTCTTGGCCAATCCACCCTTTCCATGATTGTTCTTTCACTCAAAGGCCTTGTATAAATCGATTTGAAGTGGTCCACAAATTTTCTGGCTATGTCATCCTGGTTGGTAATCACCTCCTCTCCTATCTCTAGCTTGGTCACAAAATTCTTTTTTCATCTCCCATTTGCCAAATCATGGAAGAATCTAGTGTTCCCATCGCCTTCCTTAATCCACTTGTGTCTAGATTTTTGTGTCCAACTGATTTCTTCCCTCAATAACACTTCTTCCAAATCCTTTTTTAATTGCCTCCTTAACACTATCCACCTCGGTCAGCCCACGTGAGATTCCTTTACATCCAAATTCTCTATTCGAGAGATTAGGCCCAATTTTTGCTCCTCAATTCTGCCAAACTGATCTCTATTCCACTATTTTATTTTGGCTCTCAACCTTTTTAATTTCTTATGGAACTTGATCCCCTTCCATCTTACCCCCCTCTCCTCCTCACCCCACCACTCCTTCACTTTTTTCGCAAAATCTGGATGGGTAAGCCACATATTTTTGAATCTAAAAGGTTTGGGTCCTATAGGAAAAGACTCAGTTCCTATTTGGATAGGACAGTGATCGGAGGTGACCCTGGGTAACACTCTAGCAACCAAGTTTTCCAAACTATTCTCCCAGGCAAGGTTAAATAAGAATCTATCCAATTTTGCGCACAAAGGGGTTTCCTGAAGGTTGGACCAAGTGTAATTGGCTTGCAACAGAGGTATTTCCTTCAGTTCACAATCTTCAATAAAACCATTAAATTTCCTCATGCTTGTAGAGATTACCTGTTGGGGATTACTGGTTTCATCAGAGAATCTAATGACGTTAAAATCCCCGCCCAGGCACCAAGGACCATCCCATAGCCCCTTGATTGCATATAGTTCCTCCCACATCTCATTCCTCTCTCTATAGGAATTAGGGCCATAAACATTGGTTAAGACCCATACACACCCATTTTCTACATTCTTGCACTTAATGGAAACTAAGAATCTCCCTATCAATTCTTCCACTACTTCCACCACATCCTCCCTCCATAGTGTTACAATCCCCCCCAAGGCTCCCCAAGAAGGAGACGAGCTCCAACCTAAACCTCTAGACCTCCAAAAACTCCTCACCCATCTCCCATCTCCCATCTAATTCCATCAGTTTGGATTCTTGTAACAACACAATATCAGATTTTTTTCCTTGGGAGTAGGTCTTTGATTGCCCTTCTCTTCCTTGCACTCCCTAACCCTCTTACATTCCAGCTAATAATTTTCATTGAGACAAAATAGCAAAGGACCCAATAAGAGGCCATATTCTCCTCATTTTAGGCCCTTCCTTCTATCCCCTCTACCACTGAATTCTAAATCCCCCTCAATGTCTGAAATTACCCTTTCCACTTCAGATTTTTTTTCTTATTTGGTCCTCTTTCTCCCCCCCCCCTTCCCAATACTGCAATCATCCTTTTTCTTTTCTCCATCCTTTCCAGCCAATGTTTGAGAAAGAATTTTACCCTGCTCACACTTGTTTTGGCTACAACATCTTTCTATGAGTCCATTTTTATTTTGTTCCTCCATCATTGTACAGATCAACTCCCAAATTCTATCCGCCTCCCCCTTACTACCTCCTTCCAACACCCTCTCTCCTCCTTCCACTATCACCCTCTCTCTTGCATCAGAACCTCCTGGATGGGAAGCTGGGATATTTGTTACAGGCATAGCAAACAAGTCAGTACCTAAAACAGAATTGACACCTATAACTGATAGAATGGGGGTAGGATTAGAATCATTGGAAATGACTTGCTGACAGGCGGCAAATGGTTTTAAGGCCTTTCCCCTTTTAGGACAAGGTTGTGAAGTAGACATGGTGAAAGAATCACTTCCTGACGACCTACCCACTTGGAAAACCTTTCTCTGTGTTTCCGACACTGGAAAACCCACATCCATTCCTCACGGCCGATTCTTGTCCCTCTCCACTAACATCCTGTAATTCATTAGACTCAGGGTCAGCTCCCTCGACGAAGGGAGGAGGTGTTTTCACAGCTTTAGAACCATTTTCTTCACCATTTCTAGTCTTCCCGCCACTTGCCTCTCTAGTCTCTTCCTCTAAAAACAACTGCTCTGTATGCAAACTTTCTATTTCAAGAAAATCATTGTTGCTTTTCGAAGACAGACTTCCTAGACTTAGTGTTTCATCTCTATCAGAATCGTCATTGCTGTTTTGTTCACTCAACCAATCTTCAAGTCCTGTTCTGTTCTCATCACTAGGCTTCAGGTATCTCGGGTTGCGCCTATCTGGTGAGAGACGGTTCGCCAGGTTGGATGGGACCCACCGTAGAGAGCCTCGAGACTACGAGTCTTGAGATTTTTTTGCACCTGATCTGTTCAATCGAGAGGAGGGGTTCGAGGTTGAAGAAGATAGACACTTTATCTCGTCTATTAGCTCATCCCTCCTCCCAGTCACATGCTTACTTATCGTGTCCCTCGGCCCATCTATCATGTAATGGGCCTTGGGCTCAAGACTTTAGGAGCCCAACTTTAAGGCCTTTACTTGAGATGCCTTTTCTGGCCCACCATAAAAGGGATCCACTCGATTGGGCCCTTCTTTTCATCCCACGTGACCACTTAAAGAGTCACGCCCCCCTGTTTTAATGGTCGAACCAGCAACCTTCCCTGTCTGAGGTTGCTGGTTCAGCCCTCTCCCTTTCAACACTAGAATATTTTTGTTTGTTTCCCTTGACACCACCTTTGCAAAGGATCTGCCATTTGTCATAACCTTTCGTTGCTTTCTCCAGGTTTGACCTTCCAACTACCCCCAAAGCTTTTTGGCTTCCCAGAATTTGTTGGCCTTTCTTAGTGAAACATCCCTTCCCATTTGAATTACCCAATCTCGCAAGTCCACGTAGTGTTTCTTCTTCCTCCTTCTCCCCTCCTACCATACGAGCCTCCTTCCACAACCCTGCTTCAATGGAGGAAGCTAACCAAACAGAGACAAAGCTCCCTTTGTTCGTACCTCTACCTTTCGTGGAATTTCATCTGGCTTCACACCACTTAGCATGATTGCTACTGAGTAGAGATCACCCTAGAAAGCACCTTTCAAGATTCCTCCACACAACACAGCTATAGACTATGCTATTTCTTGTTTCCATAGATCGAATGGCAAGCCTATTACACGCACCACCACACCATCTTTGACAAAAAAATCATTGGAGTTGGGTGTTGGATTCCATTTGAAGGCTGTGAATGATCCGAACTCAGCTTGAACATTGATAGCTGATATTTCCAAATCATTCTCTATTGGATCTAGGATGGCTTTACAGTTATCGAAGGGGTTACTATGAAAACACTCTTCAACTTCAACCTGGTTGCCAGTAAGTCAGCAACCCTCCTCCAATCATTAACCTTTTCCTTGGCTTGTATCACAAACTTACTATCCCACTCCTCTCTCTCTAGACCTCCCACCATTCTGCAATGGCCTTTTGTTTTTGCCATGACCAATGGCCCTTGTTCTACCCTACTGTTGCTGAGATATGCTTTCTCCTCCCTTATGGAGGCTTTTTTCTCATTTGCTACTCTTTGAGCTAAGGACTCTTTGAGCAGCCAGTCAACTTCTCCCCAACCTTGGTTCTGTTTTCCTGCTGGTAGACACACCAGTTGCCTTTGTCCCTTACCAAAAAATTCAGCCAAAGCTATGAAGAACCCCTTTCTATTCCTCTTACATTCAACAACATATCTTCTCCCTTCTAGTGTACTAAAATCCTGCTAGTTTATCTGCTTACCTTTTGAATAGGCTCCAGCTATGAACTCTCTTAGCCACTCGATCACTTCTAATCCTTCCAGCAATATTGTACCCTTTTTCACTTCCCTTACCTTCAGGCTTACCTTCCCCTTGATTCTCATCTCTTCGAACTGGAGATTTTTTACTTCTATCTTCAAGGATCTCCTCCACTGACCTGCCTGCACGAACTCCATCTCCTCCACTAAAAATCTTCCCACTATCATCTTCTCATTCGTTGCCCTCTACATGCAGTCATTATATGCAAGGAAAGTTGAAGTTGAGGACTATGTGCTTTTCTGTCTAGCTAGAGTTGAATTGAGGAATGAGAAGATCACTTTTCGATTGGAAAAAAAATTTTGAAGAGAAAAAAAAAGGTAGTGTTTTCAATGAATAGATCTAAAGCCCCTAGGCCAAACAGATTCACTATGGCCTTCTGTTTTTGTTGGGAAACTTTCCTGGAAAGAATTAACACAAATGACCTACTTCAGAAGAAGAGACCCAACTATTGTTTACTTCCTAATAGATGTACTCTCTGTAAAGCTGATGGGGAAACTGGTTACCACCTTATGGTCACTTGTTCGGTTGTTAAATCAGTTTGGGAGTTAGTCTTTTCCCTTTTTGGGTGTGTTTGGATTCCCCCTGGGGGTGTCCAAAGCTTGTTCTCTCCATCTTTTTTCATATGGCTGAAGAAGAGAGGGAAGACTATGTGGAGAAGCATTAGGGCTGCATTGTGTTGGTCTCTATGGGAAGAAAGAAACTCACGAATATTTTCAGATAAGGAAAGAACCATTGGAAAATTATTAGATCTAATCCTGTTAAGGGTGTCACATTGGTTGAAAACTATGGAATTGTTCTCTGATTATTCTGTGGCTGATGTGGTGAGAAATTGGAAGGAGATAGCTTCCTCTGCCCTCTGTAAGAGGACCTGTAGTCCTTTGGGTCCCCTCCTCCTTGGGTTCATAAAATTGAATTTTGATGGTAGCTATATAAGGAACCCAGGGCCTTCTAGGATTGGGGGAGTATTCAGGAATGAGGCGGGGGCTATTATTGCTATATTCTCAGGCCCAATTGGGGAAGGAGACTCTCTTAGGGCTGAGATCTTCACAGCCCTAGAAGGTATCCAAAGAGCAAGGGAGTTGAACATCAGATGTTTGGTTCTTGAAGGTGACTCGGAGGTGGTGATTAGGTGGCTAAAGGGGGGAAGCAGTGGATTATGGAGTTATAACAATGAGAAGAATAAATTTAACTGGCTGAGTAGGGATGTTGTGGTTCATTACAACTAGGTGAAAAGAACTGCTAATTCTTTTGCTGATGGGTTAGCAAAGCAAGGGGTGGATAGGGTTTCGACTTTTGGGGATAATTTTTGAAATTTCCTTGTATTCTTTGGTGGGGAGTCAAGTCTTTTTACCTCCCCTTTGTACCTAAGCTTCACATAGTTTCATATGTTTAATAAAGTTTCTTGTTATTGATAAAAAAAAAGGGGGGTGGGGAAGGGGTAGTTGCCTAGTAGCGTAGGCTCTTGAGGGGTTATGCTGTGTGGGGTGTTGTGGGGTCTCTCTCCTCATCAGTTCTCAAGGATCGAGCAGTTGGACTGAGTCTTTTTGTCTATTTTGGGATGGTAGTTTCTCCCGGTGGTTTTGTTTCTTTGTGGAGTTCTTATCCTTTTTTGTTGGGGTATTTGTTATATGCCTATTGGCATATTGCTTATCAAGTTAATGAAATCTAGGAGATCTTACCATGATTGATAGTTTAGCTACAGTGGATTCCTAAGGAGCTGAACTCTGCAGCTGATAGTCTTGCTCAATCCAGCACCGCTATAGATTTTCATAAATTGGCAGCTTATTGCTTGTCTAGTTCTTTGTAAAAAATGAGCTTATGAGCTATCTGTCCATGGGTCTTGTGCAACATTTTAGATTATACATCCTTCCAGAGACTTTCTCCTTTTCACATGGTGCAATAAATACTATTATCTTGTCCTTTTTTGCCAAAGAAAATCATATTAATAACTTTGTTTGTGCCAGGTTGACTAGATCAGTGATGCCTATTTTACTGGTGATAATGAAATTCCTTTGCTCATTGCTAATCATCTAAAAAGAGAAAATTCGCATTGCAGATATTTTTCTCTACTTTTTTTCCTGCTGACATTTATGTCTCATCTTCTTACCTAGTAGATCAGTGGTGCCTATTACTCTCAAGTGGTAAGAAATTTGGCTAGGGAGCTAAGATTGTCATTCAAGTGGATTGATAGATTGGCTAACAGCTAGGCAAGGAGTGAGCAGAAATCAGTTGTATTGAGGGGTTATATTACAAGAAGATGGGATGATATAAATGTAATTGAAGGGGTCTATCAATAGGGATATTCTCATTGTACACACTTCATTTTTTCTTGACAAATTAATAGAACTGAACAGTTTCCACCAAAAAGAAAAAATCTTCTCAAGTGATTTATAATGGAGCACTTAATAATGTTCCTGTGTTTTCAAGTGAAGGAAAATTTTGTGACAATATACCATATGACCTTTCAAGTTAAAGAAAAAATTTATTCTAAGATGAAATATGTAAGTGATTCTGATGTTTACATGTTTATGTTTTGGCTTCTGAAGCCCAGGCCTTCTGCACTTGAGAATTCTGGAGTTGTCTGATACTGAAGTTGGGAGCCATGGGCTGCGCCATCTGTCTGGTTAGATAACATCTTTCCATATATAGGATATGAGTACCCCCTGCTTATAATGTCACTTTTAATTTATTGTGGTGTTAGTTTCGTGCTTTGGTATTCTGTGATGGCCTTTAGTTTTACTGATCAGAGAATTTGAATTTTTTACATTCAATATTAACATTGGGGAGGTGCTTGTAAAGCATTAATTGTTTGTGTAAATTTGAGTTTATGTGAGCTGCTTTTGGGCACAACATCATTTCTCTAGCCTTGGTTTTGATTCAACTATAACTTTATGTGGAGTTGTATCTTGCTACTTGTGTTTTTCTTCTCTTTCTGCTTGCTTATCTCACCGTATTTATGTTTCTCGTTAACTATCATTTAATGGGAACCTAGAGGTAGGTCCAATAGGTGACAAGTTGAGGAAATTTTGCCTGATGTTGCTTTATCCTGTTCATATAGGGCCACCAATTACAGAAGCTAAGTGATGGCCGAAATGTTCACTACTAGGTCCACATCATGATTCCAGCAAACTCACTACTCACTTCTTTTAGGTCCATACTCATAACTTTGATGAAGCTCCAGATTCTACTTTTAGGAAGCTCTATTTCTGTAGAAGTCTTAGATCAGTAAATCGTAGATTAGAATTCTTCAGTTATAGTTGGAAACTTTTGAAGGGTATTTGGTTCATAGAAACAACATATAAATAATGCAATATTCTTCCAACTATTTAAGCAGTGTAGTATAACATCTATCTTTTATTTTTTCTTTGATAACTAGTGTTAACATGTATCAAAGCATTCTCGAGCTCATTATAGATCTCAAATCATTGTATCAACTATCAAATTACTTTCAACCTATTTTGGGTCTCAAATAGCTTTGGTTGAATGATCCATTGATGTTCTGCCATCATATCCAAGAGACTAGATTGTTAGCATGGCAGATGAGCATCTGATTTGGTTGGACCTAGGGGTGATCATTCTTGTCTGGGCCTAGCTTGCAAATTTCCAGGCCTAGGCCTGGCTTGACTTGCAATATAATATAATTTTACATAATATTTTCATATTATAATATATTATATTATGTATTATATATAATATTATCTGTATTATATCTTTATTATATATTGTATATGTGATGTACTAATATATATGCATGTATATTTCATTTTATTTTTATAAAACTGTTTTTGATGAATAACTCGTAACTTTCATTAAGATAAGCTCTCTTAACTCCCCCACCAAAAGACAAAACAAACAAAGAAAACAAGATTACAAATGAGCCCAAAACATAGAGTCCCTAGTCACCCCTTGTTTGGATAACCCATCAGAAAAGGAGTTAGCACTTCTTTTTGAAGGGATAGGAAATCCATCATATGGACGCCCAAAGATTGTGGAATAAGGGGGGCGAATTTTAAAATTTTTTCTCTCCCTGCAACTGGGAATCAAATTCCCTATTTAGAAAATCATATTTTCAAGGATCATTCTTGAACCATAAATTGAACTAGATCTGAACCAAAAGGAATAGGGAGAGATAATACCTGATACAGAGAAATAATATCTCTCAATGGAGGTGTTCACGCCCAAGGTAGGATCCAAAATCTGCTCCCACTGAAGATGGCACAGTGCAGGGTGGAGCAGAATCAGCAGTGTTCTTCCAAAAGAACTTGATCCTTCTCAAGAATCACCCGGACGGCTTGTGAATACAACTCCCACCAATCTTTTAGACTGCCGCCCCCTCTTCCTTTTATAGACTTAAAGGGATCAGCTCCCAATTCCATTAGGAGTTGCTAACCCAAATCATATCTGGATTAGAAGTCCCTTTAAGATATGGGATAATCCTTATCTTATCTATAGATTAGATAAGCCATCTTCTAATCTGATTAGGAAGTTTCCAGATCTAAATCTCATTTAAATCTTGGACTCTCTGAGTGGATAGGGTGTGGGCCCAATCCTATCAGCTGATCTTATCTCAGAATTCGCCCCTTAAGTGACTAATCAAATTAGCCCAGTTTGAAATGGGCTTAAGGCCCATTTAGGGTTATGTATTCATTTAGCCTTCCAAACTGCTGCCCAGTTGGGCTTCCTTGTATGGCGTGGGACCCAAACATTGATTTACACATCAGCCACCTGGGTTCAGCCCAGCCTTTGTTACAAGGCCTGGACGAATACACTGATATAGACAGTGCACCCCCTGAAACCCATCAGATGGGCTCTATGGGCCCAACACTTACCCTAAGTGGTCCCTGGGCCAAGCCACCTTGTAACACCCAGGGACTGTGGGCAGATGCAAGATTAGCCCATCAGGTATTATCCTCAATGGTCTTACACTTAACCTCTCAGCCCATAATGATCATACACTGCCCAACAAGAGAGGACCTCTCCCTCGGCTGCAAGGAACAGTGTTGCACTCTCTCTAGCATGGATCCCGAGAATTAAAACTTTTTGCAAATCATTTTAAAATCATAATATATATACTTTTATATCTCATATAAAATATATTTTGCAAAACAAATCTCAACAATTGAAATCGGTTGCCGGCAGTCTTGGTTTCCATCAGTGAGAGTGCATCCCCGATCATTACCTTTGTCCGACAAAGGGGCTGATCCTGTCACTATGATCACCCACTCAGATGAATTCTCAGACTATCCCAAGATACCCAGGTTTTGACCCCCGCTAAGGATCTCACTGATTGGTACATCAAAGACAGCCCAATCCGACACCTAGTGCAGTATCATAATCGAGTCTAGGGGTTGGCTGTAACTTTCCAGTTTTGCCCATCAATCTCCAAGGTCCAGGGCAATACCGGAAATCTGGTCCAGTTCAAAGATTCAATTAATACCACACTGTATGTGCCTAGGGTCTCACTCCGGTAGCTGAGACAAGCCACCCCAACCGATTTGGTGGCACCACAGTGTCAGCCTTGTCAGGATAGGTCTCCTCAGACCCACCCACTGGCTGTGAACATTCTAAACTAACACGAGTCTCATTAAGTGTCCAGTTTAAGGGTATTACACAGAAACATACTAAGGGAACATGAATCAAATATGCACTTTTATTCATTTACAATAAACTCATAAAGTACATCATTTTGATTGAAGCTAAGGGCATACAAAACTATATAACACTTTTTACCCAATTCAATTTTATTTCAATATCCTTAGTCAGCCACTTAAATTTCCTCTTCTCATTACTATAGTTCCAGAGACCAGCAGAGTCTTCATTCAGCCAGCCCACCACTAGTTTATAATCTCCCTCTATGACCAGTTTAGTGATGTTCAGCTCTTTAAAACCCTTTGAACTCCTTCCAAAACAGATGAAATCTCAGCCTGGAGAGAATAACCCACTCCAATTGGTCCAGAAAAAAGAGCAGTTACCATACCCTCCTCATTTCTTAGAACACCCCTAATACCTGAGAGACCTGGATTTCCAATGCTATTTCCATCAAAGTTTAATTTGAAGAAACTACTAGAAGGAGGAGTCCAAGTAGGTAGAGGAATGTGGAGCTGAGCTTGCAATTTCCTTCTAATTTCTAATCAAATCAGCCGCTGTAAAGTCTTTAAACAACTCTAGAGACTTGAGCCAATGCAACACTCTAAAATGGACCACCTCCAGAACATCTTGTAGACTTCTTCCTCTATCTGAAAAAACTCTCTAGTTCCTTTCTTCCCAGATAGTCCAACACACAGCAGCCCTGACACATCTCCACATGACTCTTCCTCTTTTCTGTGGCCAACTAAATAAAATATAAAACTTCTAACATATAAATACTCATTAGTTGACGCATGCCAACTCATGTGCCAACACGAGTTAACTTAACTATGAGAATTGTCCTCCTAGGCAAGGCCTTCATTCCCATTTCTAAGCAATGGTGGACTTGGGACAACACTCAATGGTAACACTCACCATTGACTGTTGTTTCAAGTCCCACATTGCTCAACAATGGGAATGAAGGCCTTCCCTTCATCTACAAAAGGATAGATAAGCCAAGCCAAATTAAGTCTAGGAATTAAATGAGGACCATGCCTTATTTTTTGTGCCACTGGCCCAAAGCCTAGCCTAGCTTGAGCTTGTGCAATATTTTTTTATGTATTATATGTGATGTAATTTAAAATTTTATAAATAATTAAAATTTTCATTAGATGACATGGGCCCAAATTTGGCCCAACTTGGCCCCATGGTTTTCTGGTGCCCATGTGAGGCTAGGTGATAGGGGGTGCCTTGTTGCCTTGCCTAGTCATCTAGGTGATGGGATTTTTTTGAATAAAAAGTGTGAATCCTAGGGTAATTCCCCAGGTTCCATATCAAGCAGCAACATCTTTGGCTATTGTTTATAATCTTCATAAAAAATGTATAAACATTATTTAAAACATAGAAAATCATCATATTTATGAAAAAATGGAAGAAAATAAATTTCAGAAAATAGAGGGGCTGAGCCTCCATTTTTTGTCCTAGGAAAAGAAGAAAAGAAAAGAAAGGAAGAAGAAAATCAATTTGTGTTGATTGGACAACATTTTGAGTTCTTCCATTCTTATTAGCTCAGGCTTTGAAGTTTTTGACGGTTCAAGATAATATACATCTTAATTGAACCCTAACAAATTAAAAAACAATAAAAGGAAACTAGTATTTTAAATCAAACTGAATAATTTAGTTTAATAATGTACATCTTATTATTATAATCTTAGAAAGTTAAGAATATAAAAGTATCTAAGAGCACCGTGTAAAATATATCTTGGCAATTAAGTGAGGTGATCCTCCATGGGCACCTTATCGCCTAGGTGTCACTCTACATGTTAACCTACCTTGGTATTACCTGATTGTCATAATTAGGTACTATACCATAGAGTTAGTCTCTATTTATGATAGTGGGTTGTTCTTGTATCATTTGGTATAGCAATAGTATACATGCCTTATCTAGGTTATTTGGTTTTTTATTTGATTGATGGTAGCATGTTTGTGTTTAACTGGATGGTCACAAGAAATTGTTGTGGCTGTGCTCTTATGAAAAGTAAATCACCTAGGCATGCACTCACTGGGTGATTTGATTTATACTTCGACTTTTAGCGTGTTTGGGTTTTTTTAGAGGCCACAAGAAAATGTTATGATTATGTGAACTCATTGTTCCACATGTTAGGCTAGCTTCGTATTTTTTTTATATTCCTAGTAGCTTCGTACTTTTTTTATATTCCTAGTTGATCTTTATTTTTGATCAACTAGCAAGGTAGTAGATCCTAGAGGTAGTCTCAATTTTTTCATATGATAGTAGGTAGTTTGTATATCACTTTGGGTAACAACAAGCATGCACTCACTAGGTAATTCTGTCTTTCATTTGATGGATAGAATGTCAATATTTTATCGGAGAGGTGCAAGAAAATGTTGTGACCGTGTGGACTAATAGAAACTAAATCATCTAGACATGCATTTGCAAGGTGATTTGGTTTTAAATTTGATTATTAGCATTTTAGTGACTTATTGGAGGGTCACAAGAAAGTGTTGTGACCACGTGAAGTCATTGAATTCAAACCACCTAAGCATGCACTCACTAAATGATTTGGTTTTTCTTTTGACTTAGTGTTTTACTGGAAGGTCAAAAAATGTATTCTGACCATGTGAACACATCACAACACATGGTAGTCTCTATATATTTTTATGTCATTTTGGGGTAGAAAAAAGGTATGCACTCATTGGGTTATATGATTTTTCATTTGATTGTTAGCATGCCTATTTTATTGTAGGGTTCCAAGAAAGTTTTGTGACTGTGTGAACTTATCAAAATCAAATTACCCAAGCATATACGCATTTCAGTGATTTGGATTTTCATTTGATTGATAGCATGCTTGTGTTTCATTGGACAGTCGAATCAAAGTGGTGTGGTTGTTTGAACTAATCATTCAACATGTTAAGCTATCCTGGTTATTTCTAAATTGTCATGGTCAGGTGGTAGACCCTAGAGGCAATCTCCATTTTCTCATATGTTAGCGGGTTGTCAGTGTGTCATTTGGGGTAGCAACAACAGGCACTCACTAGATAGTGGATAATTTGGTTTTTTGCTTCATTAATAGCATATTTGTGTTTTATTAGAGGGTTGCAAGTGTTGTGACCATGTGAATACATTGAACCAAATCACCCAGGTAAGTACTCACTGGGTGATTTATATTGGAGGGTCTAAAAGAAAGTGCTGTGGCCATGCCTACTCATTGCTCCACATGTTAAGCTATCTTTGCTTTTCTTGATTGTCGAAGAAAGGAAGTGAACCTTAGAGGCATACATTTCAATGTATCAAGGTTATGCTAGGTGATAGGGGGTGCCCTATCACCTAGTTGCCTAGGCAATGGCTTTTTGTTTTCTGAATAAAAACCATGAACCCTAGGACAATTCCCTAGGTTCCATAGCTAACACCGACCATCTTTCATTATTAATTGTTTACGATCTCTGAAAAAATGTATAAAATTCATTTAAAACATAAAAGATAAACGTATTCATGAAAAAAATGGAAGAAAGAAAAGAAATTTCAGAAAATAGAGGGGCTGAGCCTCTATTTTTGTCCTAGGAAAGGAAGGAAAAGAAAGGATGAAAGAGGATGAAGAAGAAGAAATATTCAATATGTGTTGGACAAAATTTTGAGTTCTTCCATGCTTATTATCTCAGGTTTTGAAGTCTTCCAAGGGTTCAAGACACTATACATGTTGGTTGAACCCTAACAAATAAGAAAAATAATAAAATGAAATTTGTATTTTAACTCAAATTGAATAATTTTTTTGAGAAAATGATAACTTTTATTGCAAAAGAAAGGGGAAGGATGTACAAAAGCTTAGCAAGGCTATCCTCACACTATTAAGCTCTTAGACCATGATATCACCCCTAGTTGGACACTTGGACCCCATGATCAGTGAATTCTGTGGTTGACAGTTTTGTTAGAGTAGACATATCTGGTTCTTATCTGAAGGTTGATTCTTATAATGATTAACCATGGGTTTGATTTGTTGTTTGGTTCACATCATATACTTAAAGCCTAATTGGTTGGTTCTCTCCTGTAGGTTTAGTTAACCTGGAAAGTATAAATTTGTCATTTACTGTGGTTACGGATAATGGTTTAAGAAAGCTATCCGGATTGACATCTCTCAAGTCACTTAATCTAGATGCTCGCCAAATTACAGATACTGGTCTGGCGGCTCTTACAAGTAAGCATGTTTATAACTTATCCAACTTGAAAATGTACTGTGCTTTTGCGTATATATATTGTTCTCTAATCTAGAGATACATGTGAAATAAGGAGCTGTAATCTTTTCTATTTTTTACTTGGCTCTTCAGAATTTATTTTCTTTTCTCGAGTTGTATGGTTATGTTGTTTGCTAGATGCATATTTCCTTGGTAGTTCAAGACTTCCAAATTGCGCAATAAAAATGTTGTAATGGAGTAGCAAAAAGTTCATAACCATTGTTCTTACATATTCCTACCATGGATTCTAGAGGCACAGAGCTCAGTCTTAGATTTGCGTGCTCAAGAATCTGACAATTGGCAGCTCCAGTTTTCAATGCAACTCACACGTAGGAAGTCTAATCAGAATAAGTTTGATACCTTGTGGAAAAGAAAGCACTCTCTGTGGTCACTTTTGTAATTGAAAATTTTGAACTGAGTTCAAGCCTCTCAGCCAACGAAAGCTCAAATGCTAATGGATAGTCTCAGTGGCTCATTCTATTTTCAAGTCATTGTTTTCCACTTGGATAGCACCTGGTATATGCTGCATATTTTTACCTAGATAGTGTAGTGATGTAATGGAATTCTTGAGTTTTTTTTTTTTTTGGGTCCATATTTTGTATATACTTTGAATTCTATTTTTAAGTCATTTTATCCACTTAGATAGCACTTGGTGCTATGGTGCATATTTTTACCTAGTGTGTAGTGATGTACTAGAATTCTTTTGAGAATTTTTGGTGTACATATTTTACATATATTCTATAAGTGTATGTGAATGAATACTTCAAATTTCACTGTTCATAAAAATTTCAAATTTCACTGCATTTGCTGTTGCAGATTTGACTGGGTTGACCCATCTGGATCTTTTTGGGGCTCGAATTACAGACTTTGGAACGAACTGTTTGCGCTGTAAGTTAGACTAACTATCTACTATTTCGTTTATTCGTGGATGTGAATGAATCCTTGCAATGCCTATCAAAAAGTTATAAGAGGGAAAGAAGGAAATTATTACATGTTTTCATGCATGTGATTGGAATCCCCAGATTTTGTACTTCCTAGTATACAAATGTTTCATAAGAAAACTATACTGTTCTGGTTTTTGCTTAAGGTCATACCCGTCTGCATGCACAAAAATAAATGGCATTAACATTACTAGTCTAATAGTCTTCAGAATTGTTAGCAGGCTTTTGGTTGGGAAAATATTATGAGAGCACAAGTAGTGCCTGCATTTTCAGGCTTTCTTGATACATGCTAATAGTTGACAGAAGCAGGGCCATATGCTGATTTTCTTATCATTTACATGTTTATCTTATTCACTTGAATATTTACTTCTCATCATCTTTCATATGGGTTAGTATTGAACAAACTGTTAAGGTGAGAATTTTTATTATTTATTTACTGAGAGAGTCAATCTTGGGATGCGTATGAAGCCCCTTTTCTATTATATATTGAGAGTAATAAACTTCACATATACCCATGGTTAGAAAGCAACATATAAAATAAAAATACTTTCTTCAGTACAAAATTACAAATATAATAAAATAAGTTCCAATGGAGAAATTATACTCAATTTCTATGTACCTTTAATTCTGATTCAATGGTTGAGGCATTCCTTATATTATGGCTAACGAGGCTGAGGTGCACTGGGAAGTTTCACTGGTTGATATAGCCGAGTCATCTAACATCAAGAATCAATTCAATATTAAATGAAATCAAATCATGAAAACACTGATATATGTGTATCAGTATATCTCATCAATTAAACCATTGGGTTCTTTCAATTATTCACCTTGAATAATTGTTTTTGTGCTTTATCAGATTTCAAGAACCTCCGCTCCCTAGAGATATGTGGTGGAGGGTTAACTGATGTTGGTGTGAAGAATATCAAGGATCTTACTTCCTTGGCACTACTAAATTTGTCACAAAACTGCAACCTCACAGACAAAACCTTGGAATTGATTTCAGGTATGCTCACTTTCATGAAGCTGAAGAATTGTTCTTTATTTATATTCGTTTAAAATTTACAGAGGACATCAGGGTAGGAGTTCCCATCGTATTTATGCAGTACATGTGGAACAATTCAATGGTAGGTCGAGCTGGGAGTTTCCTCTGCCAAATACTTGACTGGCCAATTGCTGTGATCTATGGCATGTTTTTATGACTTGGGATATGTAGTCAATCCAGACGGTGTATGTGCATATGGATCACTTCCTTCGTCCAATTGCTTGCTTTTGGACCAAAAAATGTACATAGAATCCATGAAACTGAGATTTGAGAGGGATGGATCCCCTTAAATTATATGGGGTCGGCTGCATTCTGCCATTCCGTCTGTCCAATGCCATATGCATGGGCCCTTGTTCTTAACTTGTCACTAGTGCTGCATCTCAAGTTTATTACATGTTTCTAATTCTAGCATCGTGTAAAATACAGGACTGACTGCGTTGGTCTCCCTTAATGTTTCAAATTCACGTATAACCAATGCGGGATTGCAGCATTTGAGGCATTTAAAGAACTTAAGGTCGCTGACTCTGGAATCATGCAAGGTCACAGCTAGTGAAATGAAGAAGCTTCAGACAATTTTCCTCCCTAATCTTATAAGTGTTCGACCTGAGTAGTTCTCAATTAAGCATGAGACGATTCTATGTAAATATCCTTACAACAATTGGTGAACAACCATGTACATGGTGTAAATATTTCTCAAGTGTGGGGAAAGCAAGAATCTGCCATGTGTGAAGCTTTCTTGCAAGCAATGAACCAGAAAGTGTAAATATACTTCCTTGGCATGATCTACAGGTGCGCTTCTCTGGAGCTATGGGAATTGTATATATGGTTTATTTGGGTTGCACCGTTCAACCTGCTTTTGCTTCACATGGTTTTTGTGTTTATGTAGCTGTTTTTTTCTTCAGCTAATTCATGGTTTATGGACTTGAATCGGATATTACGCTTCTGAACCTGTAAAGTGGTTTTATTCCGATTTCCGAGTGTGGAACATCTATGTAATGTGGAAGTTGGAACTTTAATGATTTTGGGCCGTTACTAGGGGTATCCTTGAAATGTTCATACGAGAACTGTAAATGGATTGATTACTAGGCGTTGGGAATACAGACCTGGGTCATCTCACTTGGCTATTATTGGCAAGAAACAGGATTGGATTAGGGCCTTATCTAGGACACTGGATTTCATTTTCCTCCGCAGAGATGGTATAAACCCTCTTATGGGATCGTGGTAGCTATTGAGAATTTCACTAGTTACATTTTTTCTTTCTTGGGTATTACATAATACACATTGGACTTTGGTGGGGTGCATGTGAATAAGGGTGTCAATAGACGAATTAATTTGGATGGATTGGACGGACCAACAAGATATATTAGATTGGACCAATCTGATCCAAAATATTTATTAGATTGGTTTGGACCCGGTCCATCTGTAACAAATTTATATTGGATTTGGGTTGGATCAAGTCAATACTTGGTCCATTGATACAAGATAACAATACATGTGTCAATGGACTGGGTTTGGGTTAAAACCAATCTAAATCAAAATGAATTTAAACAGATTTGATGGTTCAGACATTGAATTGGACCATTCCAAATTGGTCCAAAACATTCATTGGATTGGACTGGACCTGGGCCATTTATAATGGACTCACATGGACTTGAACGGATTGAACCAAATCCAGTCCAATTGACACCCCTAAATGTGAAATCCACTGGCTATCGTCACTGAGAATTTGCAGTTCTGCAGTGGTTGATCTTGTGCCTCCTATCTTGAAGTGATGCCAAATGACAAGCTCAGCTATTGGATCATTGGCTAGTTGCATAATTACTACTAAGATTTTGGTGTATTAAGATGGGTAATATTTGGCCTAAATTGACTGATTGGATACTTGGATCCAAGGTATAAATTATTGGAAAGACAGCTTTAAGATACTGCCTTAAATATACTTAAAAAGCCATTGAATGAAGGATTGCATATAATAGGATGGGAGTTTATAACACTAAATTTAAGACAACATTTAAAACACATTTAAATGATCTATGTGAAGTGAGGATATGCATGGCCAACATAAATGTTTAATTTTATGCTTGAGGGTACGTATCCTATTAATTCCATTCTACCTCTTATGATATATGTTTTCAATTCAATGGGTGTGTGAAAACATGAAAATCCTTTCTGTTTATACCATGGAATGATGTGGGAAAAACCAACTACCAATCAGAGGCCACGGTATGGCACCTAGGGGCATAATGATCAATTTATTTTACTTCAGAAGATGATCTAGTCCCCTCACCAGACCCAGACATGGCGTGCAGCACTCCCTTCAACCCAAGCTGATTTTCTGATTTGACAAAAGTCACCTCATCCTGAGAAATAAAGTCAATGGCACAGCTGAATCCAACACTTTCACTCATAAGAATGTATGTGACCGAACCAAGCTGATACATGCATACAAACTCATGTCACATGTTTGTCTAATCAATTTAGGAAGCGTAACACATTGATATCCAGGTGGAGGCATGCTAGATGTCATGTACAAAGACAAGACCGTTGGATGCTACACGTGGCCAAGTTGATTGATTATCAATGCAGACACGTTGCCGACCATCTGCACATAACGTGTAAACTACAAATATGACAGTTGGATCGGGGCTCCTACAGCGTGTGAACGACATACTCATATCCCTAGACGAGACTCCCGTCCTATAAATAGGTGAAGCCTCTTTCTTTTCAATGCTCTAGCTATTCCCACTCTTCACTCTATGTTCCAATACTTGGGCCAGGTTTGGGCTACTTAAGGGCTAGGCTCAATATCAACCCGTAAAATTAAAAATCCAAACTTTTGAATCCAAAACCTAACCTATGTATTGCGGGCTGGGCCAATTGAATGGACCCACCTAAGTTGTACCCCTAATTTTAAGAAAAGCGATTAGTGCTTTTTATGCCAGAAAATAATTAAAAAGATGTTTTTTTTTTTTGTAATTCCAACTTAGTTGATTAAACTGAAACACAGGTAAATCATAGATTCTAAAAATCAATGCTATGCACCAAACAAATGAAGGGGAATTAAGAGAGTCACCATTCGCCAATACCCAAGAGCCCATACAAAGTAAGACATACATGAGTTAGACACCACTTTAAGTCTCTAACCCCAAAACTTAAGCTATTAGGTTGTATGCCAATCATGTATATAAGTCTCTTACCTCTCTTATAGGATTGTCAATGGGTCGGGTTGGACATGATGCACTCGATGGACCCAAACCGATTGGGTTGGTTTGGATTCCAGGAACTATAGCAGATGGATCAGTTCTAATTCCTGTTATATTGCCCCGAATCTTATCAGTTTGAAACCGGTTCCATCTAGTCCCGAACCAATTTAATATATATTAAATGTATAATATATTAAATAAATTATTATTTATATAATATTTTCAACCATCGGATCAAACCTGATTGTTTCAAGAACTAATCGGTTCAATTCTGGGTCTAAATTACAGACCATATCAAGTCCAATTCAGTTCCGGTTCCACCTGGACCCGACCCAGATCTGAGCCATTGACAACCTTACTCTCCTATCCGTTTGCAATGTGGGTCACCAACTATTCATACATAAATCCCAGCAATCCCCCCAATGTGTGAGTCTCTTATCATTCACATCAACCACTCCCCCCAAATGGAAATCACTAAGACATCATCAAGCTTAACACACACCACAAGCATCTAACCAAGAGCCCTTGCTCAATGCCATAGCAGGGAGCTGACGCTTAAGTACCAGTTGCCAACACTCAGCCATGCGAGTCACCAATCGCAATTGCAAAGCACTAACGCCCAACCCATGGGAAACGACAGATCCATGGGAGTCTCCTTAAAATTTGAGTCCAATTGAACAGTTAGCCCTAATACTACTTGTTGGGGGAGCCAAGGCCAGCAGTCACCAAAATCCGAGAGCTCAAACATACACACATAGGACTTAATACCAACCCTAACCCAAAAGCTTAATTAAACTTATTAGGTTATGGACCAATCTTAAGTCTCTTGCCTCTCTTATCCCTTTCCAATGTAGAATATATATTCAAATGTGAAGCCCAACAA
Source organism: Nelumbo lutea (assembly GCF_056320005.1). Lineage (NCBI taxonomy): Eukaryota > Viridiplantae > Streptophyta > Magnoliopsida > Proteales > Nelumbonaceae > Nelumbo > Nelumbo lutea. The sequence continues at coordinate 17,680,636 of NC_142691.1, forward strand.
TAAAGTATCCTATTCATTTTTTTAATCTAATCTGAAAGACAAACAAATAACAGCTTCTAAAAATCGCTATTTTGTAAAAAATAAAATGCCTCAATCACTTTTTAAAGCAAGTTGAACATCCTACCACCAGAAAAGTTAACGAACAACAGCTATTACAAAAAACGTTCCAATGAAATAAAAAGAAATTATAGATGACTTATGGAGCATGAAACCAGAAAATCAAGAAAATACTTTTGGTTTCAGCTTTGGAAACAAAGGACACATTGTCGGCATTCAAAATGTTTGTGCTATATGTGTCAAGATCTGGAGGCTGATGCAAGCTCTGCTAAGCATGGTTTTCAAAACTGGACCAGACCGGACAGTTGGACTGAAAAAACGGGATCTGTTTTTCCCTCAAAACCGTTTTTTTTTCCCTAAAACCGTTGATTTTGATCAACAAACCACTGAACTGCCTGGTTAACCATTCGAACTGTTTGAATGATTTTGACCATTTTCCAATTTTTAAATTTTTTTTTTATTTTTTGTTAGAATGGGCCAGCTGTTCGGGTCGAACAGTCGGATTGTTCGAACCGGCAACCAGAACCCTGACCGATTCGTTTTTAAAAACCATGCTTCTAAGATCTTCTGAGCTATATATAGAAGTTTCTGTAAGAGGCAAGTTTCAGGCTGCCTGATGATACAACAGGGGTCCGGTCTTGTGTCAGGGAGAGGCATGAGAGTGAGAGTTATTTCCAAGGGTTTGTTTAGATAGCTTGGATCTCCTATTCACAAGAACCCTACCCAAGGCTCACTATAGCTGTACTTTGAGAACATCTCCTTTATTTACATGTTATCATTCATGGAGAGATGTTTCCAATGTATAGCTGTGCTATACTGTCATATGGGTAGGAGATCTGAATTCTCAAACAAACAGTTCCCTTATTCTGCCTTTAATGAATTGGGTTCTGGTCCTCACGCCGACCTCACAGTCACATCCCACTATGTATTGAGAACATCTACCATGAATAATAACATACAATTACAGGAGATGTTCCCGATATGCAGCTGGAACATGTTGTGAGGTCCGTATGACTTGCCTTTAATGTCATTAGGGGGGATCTTTATAATCCCTTCAGAGGGGAGGAATCCCACTTATACTTATCAGCTGAACTCAGCTGCGTTATCATGAGTCATGAACCCCCCCCCCCCCTCGTTGGATGAGTGGGGATCTGCTCCTCACACTAACATCACTCATACTTGTGTTTTATTATTCTGGTGGGATGTGTATGTCAGTGTATGGTGCGCTTTGTGAGGGGCAAATAGAGCAAATCCCAATTTTAGTTGAATGCCTTAGATCTTATTTGGAACGTCATATCAGTGGTCCACGTGTCAACGCTATGGATATTCCCTCTCCCCTGGTCCTGGTCCCTCCCATGCCTCATTAATGAAGCTTTATTAATGCAAGCCAACTAGCAATCCCTTGCAAACGTGGAGTCCACGTACGATGGAAGATCCGCCTCCCCTTTCTCAAAACCTTACCCCTAGTGTAGCTAGGCCTTTACAAGTTTAGGAGTGCTTATTTGAAAAATAAGCGCTTATTGATAAGTTCTTAAAACAAGTGCTTAATCAAATAAGTATTTATTTGCATTTGACACAGATTTTTCAAGTGAAAAATAAGCACTTATTTTATTTTAGGCATTTGATGGTCTTTTTCTCCAATATAAGCACTTCTATATCTATATATTAAAATGCAATGTGCCAAGCTGGCACTATTACTTTATGTTTTATTCTTGAAGCCACTTTATCTCTTTTTAGGTTTCTTCTCAAAGGCACCTATCTTTTTTTCTGGTTTCTTTTTGAATTTTTTTAATTTTAAAATTGAACAAAATAATTCAAGTGACCAATTACCTCTAAGCTCTCTCTCTCTCTCTCTCTCTCTCTCTCTCTCTCTCTCTCTCTTCCATTAACTCTTTTAATAATCTCCCCTCATTAATTATGCCATTAACTCTCTCATTCAATAACCCATGCCACTAATTCCCTCTCATCCCCATTAAACTGTAATTATCTGTAAAGATTAATTATATTGAAATTGAGATATTCAAGGATATATTATTTGCTAAATAATCTACTTCCATTTAAAATTACAATCCATTTATATTCCACTTGAAAAATAAAAAATGATTAATCATAATAAAAATTATTTAGTAAGTTAAATAAAATAAAAATTATTATTAATTATTGTTATGATAAAAATACTTTTATTAATATAGTAAAAAGTTTAGTTAATAAAGGGAATAAGATAAATTAAAAATGAATATCAATTTAAAGTTAATATAAAACTATACATAACCCCAAAAAATAATACTTGAATTGAACATAGATGGACACCATTTAATTGGAAATGTCATAGTGCCCCATCTTCAATTTTGCTAATAAATAAAGCCCACCAATCGCATGAGTCCTAACTAGTATTTATTTAAAAAATAATAATTGAATTGAACTTAGATGGACACCATTTAATTGGAAATGTCATAGAGCTCCATCTTCAATTTTGTTGATAAGTAAAGCCCATGCATCAAGGTTCTAACTAGTATTCTTTTAAAAAGAGAACTTTAACCCTCATTTTGAGAGTGCCACATATACAATGATTTAACAAATTTTTAAACAATAAATCAATCACATTATATGCCATTAAAATGAGAATTTTAATTAGGGAAAATTCTCGATTACTACCCTACACTTTGGGCCTACTTCCACTTTGGTCACCAAACTTTAAAACGCGAGAATTTAGCACCCGAACTTTCAAAACGTGTTAATCCACTACCTATCGTTAACCAGCTCATTAACTAATTGTTAAGTGGCATTTGAAAAGACAAAAATGTCTTTTGAGTGTCATCTAATTCTCTTTATCAACCATCCAAATGTTGATAAAAAATGAACAAATGTCATTAAGCAGCATTTGAAAAGACAAATGTCTTTCGAGTGTCATCTAATTCTTGACAAAAAATAACAGTCCCAAATCATTGCCTCTTCTATTCAAGAAAGTTGGGGTCACCAGAATGCCCACTGAGACGTGACCCCAACTTTCTTGAATAGAAGAGGCAGGGATTTGGAATTGTTCATTTTTTGTCAATGTTTAGATGGTTGATAAAGAGAATTAGATGACACTCGAAAGACATTTGTGTCTTTTCAAATGCCACTTAATAGCTGGTTAACAGGGTACTAGATTGACATGTTTTGAAAGTTCGTGTATTGAATTGTCACATTTTAAAGTTCAGGAACCAAAGTGGAATTAGGCCCAAGGTACAAGGTACTAATCGGGAATTTTCCCTTTTAATTAATTGGAGTGACAAAACCGATGTACTATGGGTTTCTTTCCCTCTTCTATTTAATTTTTTTTATTGTTTCTTTCCCCTCTTCCTTACTACTAAGGCTGCAACTTGGGCCGTTTTGGCCCAAACCCAACCCAAAAAAGTCGGGTGAGTTGGGTCGAGTTGATGCTCGGGTTAGGGTTAGGATTGAAATTTATGAACCCGACTTTACTTCGGGTTGGGTTAGGGTTGACCCCTTGGGCAACCCGAACCCAACTCTATAGTACATATCATATATAAATATATGTTATATGTGTGATATATCATACATTAACTTGTTTAGATGCATGATAGTTGTATAGCCCCCACCACATACTATCATTTATTTCTTTTAAGATAATCACTTCACTTATTCCTAATTGGAAATACTAAAACCTTAATAACATATTTTACATTTTTTGAATATTTTATTCTTTATCTCCTCTCTATTGTTTGCCACCCATAACTTGTTGTTCATAAAAGATCTATTATAAGTCATAACTCATTATAAACTATAGTCATTTCAAACACCTTTTTTTTCCAAATTTTGTACTTAAAGAATCAAGAGAAACATCAACAAACAAGTATTAATAAAACATATGATTAATATATGTAGTGAAACTTGAGTTAAGATCTGAGATTAAGAAGTTTGTATGAGATTTTAAGGGATGGGAAGAAGGTTGAGTTGGGCCCAACCCGAAGTTGACCTTGGGTTGGGTTAAGGTTGAAGGAATTTAGTTAGTGTTAGGATTAGGATTGAGTAGGTTGAGTTGGGTCAAGATTAGGGTTGGGGGTTTAGAACTTAGGGTTGGGTAGGGTTGGCCTCAACCCGGCCTGACTTACAGCCCTACTTACTACTTGTTTTCTATTCATACTTTCTGTTTGTTATCCCTCCTATAATAATCACCGATCCAATTTCCCATGGAATTGATATGTATTTCAGCCGATGACCCAGAGTAGCTGAGATGGTCACTTGGCATTAGGGGTGCAACTCAGGTTGGCCTGTGTTGGCATTTTACACTTACCTACCTTTTGCAGTTAAAACCATGAGATTCGACCATTCAACCTACAGTTGTGGGTTTGATCCTGTGCCTCCATAATCTGAGTGATGCTGAGTGACCAACTCAGCTACTGGGTCATTGCCTCGTCGGCTCACTTCCAATAGATATAGGAGGTACAACTTAGACGAGATGCGCCAGGTTTTAGCTTCACCCAAGCCCAATTCTAAGAATTGAGCTTAAAGTCTGAATCCGGCCCAGGCCCAAGGTTAAGCCCAAACTATTCAACCTAAGCCCAGCCTATGGTAAAATTTGGTGCATTTGGGTTAGGCTCAGGTTTGGGTTGGTCAATCAGTCCATACTAAAAGTTGATATATATGTATATATGTATCTATGTATCTATCTATCTATATATATATATAATTTAATAAAAAAAATTATTTATACAAGATGCAATCCAGCTAATTGGTAAGGTCTCATGTTGATCATAGCAAAGACTTGAAATTGAATCCCGCCTGCACCTGCTAGGGATTGGGGGATGGACTACCCCCAAAATAATTAAAAAGCCAAGACTTTTGAGTCAGGCCCGGACAAAACATCTAAGCCCAACCTGTATAAAATTGTGGGGTAGATCGTCTGGGCTAGGGTTGGACTGCCCAAGTTGCACCCTTAAAAAATATGGTTGTATGGTGCATTATTTCCCATCATTGATCAATTTTATCAACATAGAATCAATGTGGGCACATTAATGACGTTCTCTATTCTAGCCTATAGGGTTCAATTGAAGGATTTGCGCGATAACTTTTTTAGTAGGTGTCATGATGCTTTGGCCATCTTAGATTTGTAATTGACACCTATTCCCATTCCTCAATCAGTGACTCCCCTTCGTCACAACTGAAATATGCAAATAACTGATTAACCAAGATATTTGATGTTTGTGGGGTCTTCTTAATGGCTTGCAAAGATCCAATAAAAATTCCCTAATTCCGGCAATTGGGGCCTATCGCATAAAGCTGGGGTAAACACTGAAAGGGCAGTTTAGCCCTCAAAAGAAGCTTTTATAATTGACAAGGCTAAAATTGTCGACATAAAATAAAAGTATAGAATATCAAATAAGTACATGCTAAAACCGGATGGACCGGACGGTCAGATCGGAAAAACCGAGAACCGGTCATCTGATTGGTTCTGTTTGTCTCCAAAACCGTTGATTTTGATCAACAAACTGTTTAATCGGCTGATTAACCATTCAAACCGTTTGAATGGTTTTGATCGTTTTCTAATTTTATTAAATTTTTTTTTATTTTTTTGTTAGAATGGACCACCCATTTGGGATGAATGGTCAGACCATTCAAACCGGTAACCAAACCCCTGACCGGTTCAGTCACCGGTTCGTTTTTTAAAACTATGGTGAGAAGAAATTCTTAAACATCTCTCTCTCGGCTAATAAATTCAAAAAGGAATTAACGTTTTCCTTTCACTTCTAAGAAAAACGACCCAAGATTTATTTTCCCCTGGTTTCTTTGGGATTTTGGTCTTCTTCTATTTGACACAGAAAGTAGCATATTCTCCAGTGCTTATCGGTTAAACCAAGTGTTGGTTCCATTAGTTCACCACGTTACAAGTCAGTCTTTAGTGTTGTCAATCAATAATTGAACTGAGATAGATGATATTCCACCAAATTCTAGGGTTGCTGAAATGTCTCGCAGTTGGGATAATATTCTCTCCCCTATCGACTCGACTGGAGGAGTAGCGCAGCTTTACCTCTGTGCGACAAGTTGCAAGGACAGAATTTCTGTGCCACAACATTACATCACTGGGCTGGCTAGAGGATACAAGTTACATGAAACGACTTCCTTGGGGAATCCTCCCTGGGTCGGGTGGATAATTATATTGATAGCACACTCGACGTCCCACCTGTCTCTTATCTGAATCTCAAGATGCCTATCAAGCTTCATTGGTGCTTATTGGAAGGGCGTGACATAATGCTGAAATTTGAAATTGCATGGCTGACATCTTCATAAAATATAAGGTTTTTTACTGTTCAGTTCACCCAGAAATCTTAGCTCCACGCCAGAAATCTTAATTCCACGGTAATTGATGTCAATTTACGGGCGAGTATGAATGTTATAAGTAAAGATGTTTATAATTTTGAATTGTTGTAGGTTTGCAATTGAATTCAGAATTCTGAGGTGGAGTGCATCAACTTATCCCTAAAATATATATCCAGGTAAGTACATTCACCTGATGTTCTTTTATTTACCGGTTAAATAAACCAATGATCACTTTAAGCATATAAATCCATTATTAAAAGAAATATTTTTGTCTCATTCAAATATTGACAACTCTCCACGGTAATTGATGGGCATCAACTTATCCCTAAAATATATATCCAGGTAAGTACATTCACCTGATGTTCTTTTATTTCCCAGTTAAATAAACCAATGATCACTTTAAGCATATAAATCCATTATTAAAAGAAATATTTTTGTCTCATTCAAATATTGACAACTCTCCACGGTAATTGATGGGCATCAACTTATCCCTAAAATATATATCCAGGTAGTCCACCAAGTCATGAACGAGATTGCGTTCAACAAGGGAATGAAAGTATGAAACCCCCACCAAAATAATGAGAATAAATGTAGGGCGAGGAATGTACCCAAAGGAGGATCATATGAGATGTACAATACAATAGCGTCTGAAACACTAATAAGTCGCAATGTTTCAAACTGCTCAACAAAAAAGAGACTAATCTTCAGAGGCATCTTTAACATAAATTAGTGCCCAGAAAACGCTTCTTCCCCCCTCTAACCAAATGTGCACGGGGCTGAAGATTGCATGTGATAAAAATTACAGAAAACTGAAAACACTGCAATTTGATTACATGAGACAGCACCACCATCCAAGCAGCCTTTGATGTAAAAGAAAATTATAAATAAAGAAAAAAATTGAAGGAAAGAAATGAACATTTTCAGGAAATTATGAGACCGATTTTGCCATGATCCTACTTCGACACTTAGCTTACGCAAACCCCTTATCTTATATGTTGAGTCTATGCTTCTACCTATCCATCTTAGTAAATTATCCTGAACGTCAAACTGCACCAAACAAAAAGAAATAAACAAATGCATAAATAGAAAACTGATTGTTTAACTGTATAAGCTAGGACAACAAGAAATTACCCACGGCAAATGCTTCAGGCAAATGAAGATCTAAAGAGCTTACCCAAAGTTGCAGTTAAAAAGATTAAGGGTCATCCAAGCTGTGCATATGAAAAGAACTTGTGCCCTGGAACCTCCATCATCTCTGCTGTTGATCTGAACCTGAAGCCCCAACTGCACTTGCTGTGGGCATGCTACTAGCTGACCCATTCTCAACAGGTGGTGGTATACCCCATTTCCCTTCGGATTCCAAGGGTTCAAAGACATGTACCCCACCGTCTGTTAGTCCCATTGCAAATTGGTTTGGTTCTGATGGATGGGCTGCGACCACAAGTGGATATACATTCGAGCTGCAGTACAGTACAAGAATTAGTTACAATGTCGTAGATGCAAGGAATTATAGTTGAACATGTAGTTTCAACATGATTTTCAAAATTTTTCTTTCGATTGGTATAACAAGGGGAGCATTGACAGAAAAGTACAAGGCATCCAGAGCACAGAGACCAATTAGATGTACTACTAGTACTTACCAAGAGAAAAATCAAGTTTCTCGGTACAAATGTAAACAGTATGGAAAAGCATCAAAGAAAACAAATCTTTAGGGATGCACCCCCCACTCCTCCCAAAAAAATAAAATAAAATCAGTGGCATTTCCCATATCCTACCAAAGTTTTATACATATTGGACGGACATTAAGCATGCTACCTACCTGAACTTGTTAGCAAGCTAATCAGCTCTTAAGCTTTACAGACAAAACTTGCAAAATTTTAAGGAAGCACATACCTGACATTGGCTGGAAGATAAACTGATGAGTTAATACGACATCGTAGTCGGAGATTTGCTGCACTAAATATGCACACAGTTGCATCCAAAAAGCTGGCATATACTAATTGGCTGTCACACGAGAATGTTGCATGGGAGATTGGGGCAGTAGTTGGAACCCACTGCAATGATCAAAATGAGGTGTGGCAAAAAAGTTGAGGACGCATCTTTCTTCAGCATATTCACAATTTTACACAGATGAATTTACCTGCTTGACAATCTCAAGTTTCATTGTTTCATATATTGCAAGTTGAGTCTCATGCACAACCAGGAAGTGTACTTGATCCTGGTGAAACTGCACTCGCGTGTCTGACAAGGCTGTTGGAGTTCTTCCTGATGGAATCTGCAAGAATCTGCTCTTCTGCTTTTCCCATCCTTCTGAGTTCCACACACACAGCTATTGCAAGAAACACCATCCGAAATTTAACCTCTAAATCATAAATTACAGTATCCATGATGGGATTGAAAAGAGCAACTAAATAGGAGGATTCTTTTACAACAGATGAAATTCATTCTATTGATTATCAATAAAATTAAAAAAGGGGAAATAAAAAGCATAGAAAACTATACTTTATGTAGCTACTGCTGTAGTGCGTATAAGTGAAGGATAAGAAGTTAACCTGGGCATCTGCTCCAGATGAAACTAGAACACTCAATACATGAGAAAAGGCAAGACCAGTGATTCTTTTGGAGTGTCCTTTGAGCTTGCTTTTAACCTGAAATAATAATAGGGAAACCAGGCATTTTGGTTCTGATTCTTCACCAGTAATGGCTCAGACAGTTCCAGCACGAGTATCATACCTCATCTACTCGGACATTATATATCTGTATTGTGGAGTCATCCATGCCAATAGCAATTATATTGTTGTCTTGTGGATGGAAAGCAAGAAATGTTGCTGCAGGTGGTGGAGGCATGAATGTTGTCATCGTCTGCAGTCGTCCAACAGAAATTGAATAGAATCAATTAAATCCCAGCCAGCAAGTGAAGCCATAACCAAACAGATGATATTATTGCGTACAAATCACCTTAAAGGTCATCATATTGAACAAGGAAATCTTCCCTCCTGATGCAGACATAACATAAGAATCATTTTTGGACAAAGCAAAGCAGGGCACAGCATCTTCAGGATTAGTATCAGCAATGTCATTGGTCATTAGTATTCCACTTGTTGGTTGCCATAATTGAGGAGCCACACTGGCTGTAGCCTGCATAATGAAGCATCTATTATAATCTATTGTCCAACTTCAAGAGGGGATGAGGTTTACCTAAAAATATATCTCTTTCTCTATTTTGATAGATAATCGACATATGTCCTTTCTACCTTGCCACTTGTGTTGCGTTCATTTCTTTGCCATTTCCATAGTAGATGAATAGCATTTGATGCTAATGCCAAAATTGCAGTGCCTGAATTAGTGTAGATCAATCTTGATATCTGCGGCTATTAGCAAAAGAAACATGTAAGAATCTCATTTTCTTCGACTGACAATTTTGAGGTTTAGTAATTCAAAGAGGAGGCACTCAGTAACCCAAGTGCACGAGCCTTGGATCAAGAGACTGGTACTTCAGACTATTTCTTAATCATTTTTTGTTGATAAGGAAAATATGGAAGACTGGAATTATATCATTTATGAACTTATAGTTGGCCAAAATTGCAAAGCTTGGATTAGTGTACAAAGCTTCTAGGCAAATATTTTTTTTTTATTATTGTTGTTGTTGCTATTGTATTTTTTTTTTATCAGAAACAGAAATTTTATTAATAAAACAAAGTACAGCAATTACAGCCTCCTAGGGGAGGGATAAGCTCTAAACAAGAGCAATTACAAGCAAGCCCACAATGAATGTGCCCTTCCCACCCCTTGTTGTTGTATTGTAGTCATCTATATGTACTACAATGTACTGTATTATATTAGATGTCAAAAGGAGGGAACAAAGTGCCATGCAAAGCAGAAAGTACATGGAAGAATCCTTCAAACAACATGAAGTGTCAACTACTTTATTGACCACAAATTGGGGGACAATAGTCTATTTCTTGGTAGGAAACCATGTAAAACATTCAAGGGAAGATGGGAAAGAAGAGAAATTGACAGTATAGGCCATATTCATAAATGCAAATAAGACTCCCCAAGAAACATGGTCAATTCATTGAAATATTGGAAATGTTAGAAATGGATGAAGACCACACCTTGTTTGTTCTCAGATTATCAGGAAGCCTCAATGATCGACACTGAACCTGTTCACTAATTTCAGTAAGCTTCCAAATCTTTGATTTGTCGCTGGCATCTTCAGTAATTCTAGGTTTAACATCTCCCAAGCTCCGTGCATCTCCATTCTAGCAAAATCAATTATAATGCCACATCAGAATTAGTTTTCAGAATATGTGAAGCATTGTGATTTATTTTATTGAAATAATGGTAATATAATAAATGGAAGCGTGAAATCAGTAATGCTTAGATAATGTAAATATGCTAGAAAAGGTAGATATTTATCACACACCATTCCAGTAATAGAAACGACAGGAGCACCTCTATCTGCATGTCCCACAGCACTTGCAGCTGTAACAGCTGAAATCTGGCTAATTGTAGGCTGCTTAAATTAACATGAATTAGGCAGAGATCAATTTTCAACCAGAAATTAGACATCAAAAAAAGAAGTTACAAGCTAACCTTTGTTACAGTTTCAGATACAACTCTTGGGCCATCAAAAGAACGATTCTCAAATGTTCGTAATAACCGAAGTCCATCAGCATTAGCCAGAATCTTAATTCCATTGTCATTCGCAGAAACAGCCAATAGTGTACCCTCCTTGTTGAAGCGGATACGTGGGCTTGCCTTGATAATTGAAAGAGTTAATAGTCAGCAACTTGGACCATAATCCTTTTCATCACCATCTTTGATCTTAATGTAAATGGAAAAAAAAAAAGAAAGAAGGAAAAAAACACAGAGAACAACTGTTCAAGAACTTACTGGTAGGCCTCCATCAGCATCAATAGTTGTCAAAAGGTTAACATTATCCATATCCCAAAATTTGATTGAAAATTCATCACCAGCAGCCAGATACCTGTTCCTGGTTGTATCAAATTGAACAACACCCATAGAACGTTTCCGGAATCCTTGGTAGGTCCTCTTCACAGCCCCCTCACTTTCATTCCATTCAACAATGTATGACTCCCCATCTTTACTAGTTCCACATGAAAATAGCCTGAAAATGTTCAGGGAAAAAGAACAGCTTTTAATTATGCTGATAAAATCAATGATTATGAAGATGGGAGCAGTGGACCTAGGAAATCAACCTTGTCCCATCAGCACTATAAGCCATTGTTGTGCACCAGTGACCTGGAGCATCATAATCTACCCTAGAACCCAGATTATCATATAGCCATGCTTTTATCTTTCCATCCAATGCTGTTGAAAAGATGAACTGTTACATTAAGGCAAAAGAAGAGAATGTTAGGACAAAAAACAGACTGATGCCAACAGCAGCCTTATGAAGAAAGAGGAAAAAAAAAAGACTACACGCAAAGATAAATATATAACAAAAAAAAGAAAGCAACGGCAATGAAGGGGAGTTGTTACCTGGATGTTTTCCTTGTAATGAGGACAGACAGAATAAACAGGAGCTTCATGACCTTCAAAAGTATACTGTTTGGAACCAGTAGCTGCATCCCACACCTAAAATTTGAAATTATTAGTATTAGGTTTTGGAGTTCCTCTACTTATCAGAAATTATCTCATATCAGGAGACAACCTTTATGGTCTTGTCATCACCACAAGTGATAACACACAGTTGTTTATTGGGGTGAGAAAATGCCAGATCATTTACACCACCAACATGAGCATCAATCTACGAAACAGAAATCAGTTGATGAGGAAACAACTCAATAGGACAAGAAAGATAATAAATCACTACATGGGGTAGAGCAGGTAATAACTAATACCTCCAAGTGCTGCCGTACATCATCACCACCATGATAAGAATATATTTGCACAATGTGCCTCGAGTATGCAACTCCTGTGTAATATGAGCTCAATGATGGAATTTAGCCCCTCATAAGTAAGAATTAGAAAGAATATTGCTAAACACACATGCAGTTGAAGAAGCCATATCCATGAGCTTACCAAACAAAGAACCATCAGGGCTCCATATTATGCGGTTAACAGATACAGAAGGATCTTTGACTAAAGCTGCCTGGGTTTCATGCAAAATCGGTTTACATGTTAGACAATCTGATGTTAGTAACCATGAAGTACAGCAATATAACCTATTAAAATAGCTTGCACTCTCCAAATGTAATTTATGTTTTATAACACAAGAAAGGAGAGCACACCTGAAGGGGCATTGAACATGCACCGAGATCCCAAACCTTGAAATTTCTAAAAGCCAACCTCTCTCTAGAACCAACTTCCCAGAGACCTATATCCCCCACATTGGTACCAACTATTTCACATGGAAATTGCAGGTCAATAGCAAGCTTAAATTTATAAATGTGCCAAATTTTATAATAATAAATAATTCTGACAAGAAAAGAAAGGATAAGAAATAATCAAAGTAGAAATTGAAAATAGAAATAATAAAGGATATCAGTGCAAAAGAAGCTCACCTAGTAGTAAAGTTTGTTGAACAGGATGAAAGTCCATGCTCATTGGGCATGATCCTTGAGTCAATGTTCGAGCAACAGTCTTTGGCAAGTCATCGGGTATATTGAAAGCCTGACTGTGACTCTGACCAGGATAAGTTACTGGCATATTAACAGGCAGGTTTACCTACACAAATTGTAAAGAGAGAATAAACTATGGATATCCAAAAAAGGCAAATTTAAGAAAAAAAACAACAAAAAAAAAGAAAAGCTAAACTCAGCAATAATCAACCAACTTACCTCATCAGAAAGGCCGATTGGTCTTGTTCTTTTAGATACATGATCAGGATCCCCTGATGAATAATCGACAGCAGGGTTATTAGTTGGAGGAGTCCTAGGATGCTTCAAAATTGCAGCTGCAACAGATAGAGAAGAAAGAAAAGATCAGCAGAACAATATTAGTTCAACTAAGCCATTTGGAGTCAGGTACATAGATCCTGTTCTGCCATTCCACTACTAGGACAACAGTGGTCCTGTAAAATGGTGCAAAATAAACAACGATATTTCCATAACATAATAAAGGCATTACTGGAGAACTGAGACTACTACCTGGATTTGTAGGAGCACCAAGGCCAATAGGTCCTCCGGAAACTGCCGGATGAGTAACAGTGGATGGATTTGACATCCAACCAGCAAGGGGAGTTGGAACTGGTGCTGGTGTAGGTTGAAAAGGCTGAACATGAAAATTCAAGCATAATGAGAATGTTAAACAGGATTTCTAGACAATAAGGTTGGGTGACCAATGAAAATAGATACGTTACCCACCGCATGTCCACCGAGTGGAGGAAACCCTCCAGCTTTGGGTATAGATCCTAGCAGTGGATTATTTGCAGGTGAAGGGGCACGGGCACCATTCGGTTGTCCACAAGTATGATCAACAAAAAGGGTTTTTATATCTGGGTTGGGCCTTGGGTTTTTACAAAGTTGATGCTGCCAATTCAAGCTGCCAGATGTACACAAATCAATTTCTTCTTACTTAATAAATCAATTCTATCAGGAACATCAATGTATCAACTTCAGTTATCAAAACGTGATTAGGCTACTACCTATTATGGAACACATTTCACAATAGCACAATAACTTAAAGACGCAAGTCATTTTCTACATAACAATGTAAAATAATCCTGGTTTTACAGATTAAAGCAACACACAACAGGCTTGGAAATTACCTTTGGTTAATAAGGGTCCTTAGCCTTGAGTTTTTTAGGCTAGGAAATTGCAATTTGTCACGGAATAAAGGATTGGCTTCAATAAGCTTCTTGAGCTCAACCAACATGATTGTTCTAGCAGACTTTGTATCTCCATACTTGGATAGCTGCTCATTTTCCCTGTAAAACCCATAGGATTACAAAATCTCGTTAACACAAATCTCACATGACCTAATTAAGGTGACAACTAGCAGAACAGCTCTGATAAAAGAAGTGCCTGAAATTCTCCAGTGTCAATAGCTGTGTGATTTCCTTGAATAGCTCCTCGTTAAAAGAAGCAAAAACCTTCAAATCCTTTACAAGAATATCTACAGCTTTGGCACGATCATGCCTGGAAAATGGAAAAGGAAGGATGACTTTTCATAATATTTGCATGACTAAAAAAAGCAAGTTTTTAAAAATTACAAGCTTACTTATCCAATGCCTCAAGATATTTCTGCTTCCTGATTTCAAAAAATATCTTCATTGAATACCGGTTATCGTCCACTTTGGTAAAACCCGAAAGATACCTCTCAACCTCATCCCAATTTCCATTGTGAACTTCGTCTTCAAAATACTTCATGTTAAAGAAGAACCCTGACTCCTGTTCAAGTCTAAAAAAAAATAAATAAATAAATAAACTGGATTACAAAAAAAAATCACAGAAGTTGACTTTTAAAAATGTCAAAAAAAGAAAAATATATGTATTAAAAATAAAAATAAAAATCAAACCTACTTGTGAACGGTCTCCTTGAATTTCTCCTCGTCGAGGAACTGCAATATCAAAAAGACGAGCTCTCTACTGAGAGAGGACATCTCGATGGCCCGTTTGGGTCTCCAGACACTTCAAATTAACCGAAATCAAGCAAAACAAACACAGATCTTCTGCAAAAACCACAAACAGAGTCCGTTCTTAGAATTATCGAAATTAAAAAAAAAAAAAAGAAAAAAGCATTGAGGCATCCACAATCGGACTATGACCAGAAGGTTCAACTGATCTTCGACTGAACATGTAAAAACTCCTTCTTTTCCATTATACCATCAATCAAATTGAGAACCACCGAACTCAGTAGCTCAAAACCGTGAAACAGAGGTGAAATTTTAGGGTTTCCCACTATCAGCAAAACAAAAGCAGCTTTAAAGCATTGGAATCGAAGATGCAGAGAAAAAGGAGGAGGGAAATGGAAAAAAAAAAAAAAAAGCGAGGTCAAGATAAAAGGAAAAGCCCGCTTTAAAGGTGAAGATTCGAACAGAACGAGAGCAAACAGAAGCTTACCTCAACAAGGAAAATTTATAGATCGATGCAGACGAGCGACATAACACAGTAGAGAGAGGAAAGACAAACTCCGACAACTCTTCTTCTTCTACCTATCTCTCCTCTCTCTCTCTCTCTCTCTCTCCAGTCCACACTTCTCTCTCTTTCCCAGAGGAGGAAAAAAAATACATGGACTTCAGGACTTGCAGCTAGAGCGAATTTATAGGGGAGAGAGAAGAGGCGACAGGAACAGAAGTATAAGCTGATCTGCTTATCTTGTGTCAAGTCCGTGCAGTTATCAACCATAATAAGTGCATTCACTTTTATAAGTACAGTGATAGAGTGGGTCCCTCAGAACCGGCTACGTTTTCTCGACTTTATCGGCGCGGAATCTTGAGAAGACAGCTGTCCTTAGCTCATTAAAACAAGACTGAAAAGAGAGCGTGAGATAAGTATGAGTGTTAACTGTGAACTGGGAACGGAGAGAGAGAGAGAATATCGGGGAGAGAGAAAGACTGCAGTTACTCTCGTTTCTCCAATATCCCCGAAGAAACGACAAAAACCCGTTGGACTGATATTTTACCAATTTTGGTCAAATGTAACATACAAATTACGAGAACTGCCATTGTTTATTTATGGTACGGTACGAAAAGCATCACGTGATCCTGTCTTTCGTTTCGATAACGAGATAAGCTCTGATTAACACGATAATTCCTGCGATATATCGACGCGAGAAGATCTGTCGGCACTCAAAAATTACTGACAATAATTTAATTAATTTTGATAATTAATGAGTCCGAATTAAGGAAAGAAAATCGCTGTCCACAAAAAGTGCAGTAGTTTTTCTGGGCATTGCATGCACGGAAAGCAATTTTTTTGCTCAAAAAGATTAAAAAATCCACAACAACGTTAACCCACTCTGTAGGTCCTACCACATAGTCTACAGTCAGTCTTTTCAATAGGGCCCACCTGAAAATCAACATGAGTGGTTGATCCCGGGACCGTCTGATGGAAGTTGAATAACATGACTATTATTTTTGGTGTGCGCCATTCTGAGATTGGTCAATGTAAGCTGTTTATTTTTCTAGGGACCCGGGTCCACAAAATGGTTTGTTGGGGAGATCGGGATCATCCTACACGTGGCAGATTTCTGTAGGGATCTCTCGATTATGTATTCGATGAATTGACCGGTTAGGCTCCACGTTCAAGAGCAGTGCATAGATACCATAGAAGTAAAGAAAGTCTTAATTATTAAGTTAATTATGGTTTGATTAAGATGGGATTAAGGACTTTATAATTGCTTTTTGAGTTCTTCTTTCAATAGATTTTTGTGTGTATATCCACTCAGGTAAAGTAACAATTTTCTATAGCAACGATGTAATTGAATTGGAATCTGCTCCTCGCACAGCGCACCTCACACCGACCTCACAGGACAATCTCTCCGTATATAATAACAATACATAATAAGTACGTGAGATGTTCCTAGGTCGGTGAGGTGCGCTGGGGCTCATGTTATTGTCCTCCGGGGAGCTCATGCAGGAATCAGGTTCGTTGTTTGCAGCGGAGATGATAGTGCGGCACGGAGTGGGGACCACAGTCATCCGTGTGGTCCTTGTGACTATTCCACTGTCGCTATAAAGACTGACGTTTTCATTTTCCCTTTGCATCGCAGCAGGGTGTTCGGATCTCCTGTCAATAAAAAAACGTTCCAGCACCCTAACAATTAGCAGTGATCATTTCAGCCCTGCCTGGAAAGTTCAGACTTCGGCTGGGTTTTGTATTCAGGTCTATCTTGGCATTGAATTCGCACCAAATTCACAAATTTTAGGGTAGAGTCTGAGCCTAATGCTTCAAGTCCAATCTAAGCCTGGCTTAATTTAATGAATATGTTTCACGGCTTTGTGCCCATTTGGTAAGGGCTTTCAATACAGCGTCCTGGTCATGACTCATGATTCATGAAGTATTTGATTAAAAACCCAAAAGTTAAAAATAGACTTATAGGAGCTGCAAAATAGACTTTCTGGAAAAATTGTTGTCGATAACTTCTTGGAACTTTGGAAGCGTCTCTGTCAATCCAGCTCAATAACGCTGAAACGTGAAGCCCTCCCAAACGGTCTATTTCAGAGGTGTTGGCTTAAATAGGGAAAAACGGTTTGGATTTTGTGTCCAACCTGACCCATACCCGTGATGATGTGATCACTAAAGTTGATGGGTCTTCTCTTACTTTCTCCTTTTAGGGGAAGCAATGAAGCATGGTAAGCTTCTGTATCACACTTGATCCTGACCCATCCTTATACGGTTATAATGGCTAGTGATGTAGCTTAATCAGGTTGCTCCCTTCGGGAGATGATCTGATTATCGGCAATGATGGGTTCGATGAACCTGCAAGAGATGAATCAGAGAACTCGGGTTGTTTACCTGGTGGGGTCGCTCCGATGCTTAAGTTAACACTTGGTTAAAAGTTGAAAATGATATTAGATTGTGAGAGAGCTAGAGAGCAGAGATTACACCCCTCTTCACCCATGGGGGGTGAAGCCTTCATATACTAGTCCTTGCGGGTTCGGTGGAATAGTTCCAAAATTCTCGCTACGACAGGACCCATTTCCTTGTTAGTTGGGGATAAATCGGGGAATGGGGAGATAATACTAGCCGTTACAAGGTATGATCCCGTAAGACGCAGAGTACGGTGACGAGACCTCAGGGGTTGCCATGCGGTGGTCGGTCAGCATTGCTTGAGCTCGTGCTCTTTAGATCCGACCTGATATGAATGCCTAAGTGCCTTAGGACCGATGTGGTCCTGATGTGACCTTGCACCGAGGTATACTCATCCCAAGGTAGACTTGTCCCGAGGTGGACTTGTCTCGAGGTGGTCTAGTTATCCGAGCTCGATCCATTGCGAACTTGGCGTGTCAGGCTGAGCTGTTGTCCTACTAGTTGGGTCGCTAGGTGGGCGCCTGTGCCAAGTCGCCCAGTTCGGCGCTTGTGCTAGGTCACCAGGTCGGGACACCATCAACTTGGCAAGTTGTTGCCTAAGTGGTTCCGGGTGTCACCTATTTGTTCTGAGGTGCCACATGTCATAATGTCATTGGAGGGCCAAATCCGCCCTCATCATTTGCCCCCCACTCTTGAGCTGAAAGTAATTCGGCAAAGAGAGTAAATTTCACCTTTTGGCCCGGGATGAATAATTTGATGAGCTCATAAGGGTCGATTCAATTCCTTAGGCTCTAGGAGCAACTCGTAGTTCACTCCTTGAGTTTGATTTTGCCCATGCCGAAGAGGCGACTAGGTCTTAAGCGATGCGAGGTCTTTTATCAATTCGACACTTTAGCCCTTAGGCTCTGGAGCGACTCGTAGTCCACTCTCCTTGATTCTGATTTTGCTCATGCCAAAGAGGCGACTGAGTCTTAAGCAGTGCCGAGGTCTTTTATCAGTTTAGCACTTTAGCCCTTAGGCTCTGGGAGCGACGCGCAGTTTGCTCATTGAGTTTGATTTTGCCCATGCCGAAGAGGCAACTGAGTCTTAAGTGGTGTCGAGGTCTTTTATCAGTTCGGCACTTTAGCCCTTAGGCTATGGGAGCGACTCGTAGTCCACTCTCCTTGATTCTGCCCATGCCGAAGAGGCGACTGAGTCTTATGTGGTAAGGAGGTCTTCGCTAGTTCGGTATTTTAGTACTATGGTTGCACTGCATCAGCCTTGCGACGTCGGTCACCCATTCCTACAAGAAGCTACTTGGAGCTCGACTTACGGGGTCAGCACTACTGACTTTAGGTCGCCAGTTCAAACGGGAGCCTTGAAAGGCTTGACCAGCAAGGGCGTCCATCCAATCTGTTGGCCACCAACTCCTACGGAAGCCACAGAGAACTCATCTTTGTAGAGGTGACCTCGTGAAGAGGACTGATGAGGCTTCATCCGAGTTGAAAAAAATTGGTAGAGCTGCTTAATTTGTTAACTATCAACTTCCTGCATAGTCTTTGAGTTCATAAAAAGTAGAAACTATAAAGTGAGAGCTTTAGTTTTTAAAAAGTGAAAACTTAGCTTTCTGGAAGAAGAGGACTTAGTCTTTCAGAAGATGAGAACTTAGCTTTTTGTAGTGTTTCCCAGATACGGCGCCAAATGATGTAGCGCAATCCGATTGCTCCCTACGGGAGATGATCTAGCAACCGGCAACGACGGGCTCGATAAACCTGCAAGAGAGCATAGTCTTTGAGTTCATAAAAAGTAGAAACTATAAAGTGAGAGCTTTAGTTTTTAAAAAGTGAAAACTTAGCTTTCTGGAAGAAGAGGACTTAGCCTTTCAGAATATGAGAACTTAGCTTTTTGTAGTGTTTCCCAGATACGGCGCCAAATGATGTAGCGCAATCCGATTGCTCCCTACGGGAGATGATCTAGCAACCGGCAACGACGGGCTCGATAAACCTACAAGAGATGAATTAGAGAACCCGAGGTTGTTTATTCGGCGGGGTTGCTCTGATGCTTAAGTTAGCACTTGGTTGCGAGCTGAAAATGATATTAGATTGTGAGAGAGCTAGAAAGCAGAGGTTACGCCCCTCTTCACCCTTGGGGGGTGAAGCCTTTATATACTAGAGTCCTTGCGGGTTTGGTGGAGTAGTTCTGGAATTCTCGTTGTGAGAGGACCCATTTTCGTGTTAGTTGGGGATAACGCTACCAACCGGTAAGGCTGACCATTTCCGCTTGAATCGGGGAATGGGGAGACAATACTAGCCGTTACAAGGTATGATCCCATAAGATGCGGAGTACGGTGACGAGATCCCCGGGGTTGTCATGTGGTGGTCGGTCAGCATTGCCTGAGCTCATGCTCTTTAGATCCGACCTAATATGAATGCTGAAGTGCCTTGGGACCGAGGTGGTCCTGATGTGACCTTGCACCGAGGTATACTCGTCCCGAGGTAGACTTGTCCCGAGGTAGTCTAGTTATCTGATCTCGATCCGTTGTAGACTTGGCGTGCCAAGTTGAGCTGTTGTCCTACTTGTTAGGTCACTAGGTCGGTGCCTGTGCCAGGTAGCCAGGTCGGAACACCATCAACTTGGCAAGTTGTTGCTTGAGTGGTTCCGGGTGCCACCTAGTTGTTCTAAGGTGCCACGTGTCATAATGTCATTGGAGGGCCAACCACCACATGACAACTCGGCTAAGGGAGTAAATTTCTCTTTTTGGCCCGGGATGAATAATTCGATGAGCTCGTAAGCATCGATTCAATTCCTTTGGCTTTGGGAGTGACTCACAGTTCTCTCCTTGATTTTGCCCATGCCAAAGAGGCGTTGGGTCTTAAGTGGTGCCGATGTCTTTTATCAGTTTGGCACTTTAGCCCCTAGGCTCTGGAACGACTCGCAATTCGCTCCTTGAGTTTGATTTTTCCCATGCCGAAGAGGCGGCTAGGTCTTAAGCGGTGCCGAGGTCTTTTATCAGTTCAGCACTTTAGCCCTTAGGCTCTGGGAGCGACTCGTAGTCCACTCTCATTGATTCTGATTTTGCCCATGCCGAAGAGGCGACTGGGTCTTAAGCGGTGCCGAGGTCTTTTATCAGTTCGACACTTTAGCCCTTAGGCACTAGGAGCGACTCGCAATTCGCTCCTTGAGTTTGATTTTGCCCATCCGAAGAGGCGACTGGGTCTTAAGCGGTGCCGAGGTCTTTTATCAGTTCGGCACTTTAGCCCTTAGGCTCTGGGAGCGACTCGTAGTCTACTCTCCTTGATTTTGCCCATGCCAAAGAGGTGATTGGGCCTATGTGGTAAGGAGGTCTTCACTAGTTCAGTATTTTAGTGCTATGGTTGCACTGCATCAGCCTCGTGACGCCGGTCACCCACTCCTACAAGAAGTTACTAGGAGATCTACCTACGGGGGCAACACTACTAACTTTAGGTCGCCAGCTTGCACGGGAGCCTTGGAAGGCTCGACCAGCAAGGGCATCCATGCAGTCTGTTGGCCGTCAACTCTTATAGAAGCCACAGAGAGCCATCTTTGTAGAGGGGACCTCGCGAAGAGGATTGATGAGGCTTTATCCGAGTTGAAGTAAAATTGGTAGAGCTACTTAATCTGTTAGCTATCAACTTCCTACATTGTCTTTGAGTTCATAAAAAATGAAAACTATAAAGAGAGAGCTTTAGTTTTAAAAAGTGAGAACTTAGCTTTCTTGAAGAAGAGGACTTAGCCTTTCAGAAGATGAGAACTTAGCTTTTTGTAGCGTTTCCCACAAATGGTGCCAAATGATGTAGCGCAGTCCGACTGCTCCCTGCGGGAGATGATCTGGCTACTGGCAACGATGGGCTCAATGAACCTGCAAGAGATGAATCAAAGAACCCAGTGTTGTTTACCCAGAGGGGTCGCTCCGATGCTTAAGTTAGCACTTGGTTGCGAGCTGAAAATGATATTAGATTGTGAGAGAGCTAGAGAGCAGAGATTATGCCTCTCTTCACCCGTGGGGGGTGAAGCCTTTATATACTGGAGTCCTTGTGGGTTCGGTGGAGTAGTTCTCGAAATCTCGCTGTGACAGGACCCGTTTCCGTGTTAGTTGGGGATAAAGCTACCAACCGGTAAGGCTGACAATTTACGCCTGAATTGGGGAATGGGGAGATAATACTAGCCGTTACAAGGTATGATCCCATAAGACGTGGAGTACGGTGACGAGATTCCCAGGGTTGCCATGTGGTGGTCGGTTAGCATTGCCTGAGCTCGTTCTCTTTAGATCTGACCTGATATGAATGCCGAAGTGCTTTGGGACCGAGGTGGTCTTGATGTGACCTTGCACCGAGGTATACTCGTCCTGAGGTAGACTTGTCCTGAGGTGGTCTGGTTATCTGAGCTCGATTTCGTTACAGACTTGGCATGTCAGGCTGAGCTGTTGTCCTGATAGTTAGGTCGCTAGGTCGACGCCTGTGCCAGGTCACTAGTTCAACGCTTGTGCCAGGTCGCCAGGTCGGGACACCATCAACTTGGCAAGTTGTTGCCTGAGTGGTTCCGTGTGTCACCTAGTTGTTCTGAGGTGTCATGTGTCATAATGTCATTAGAAGGCCAAATCCGCCATCATCAGAAAGCTTGGCATCAGAAGCTTCAATTGCAATTGGATGGTAAAAACCTACCCAAATATAGTTTGCTTCTACATAAAGTTTCTCCATTACAATGGGTCAGATCGGTTTTGCTTGTTCAGAATATAAAGTTATATATATATATATATATATTATTTGGGATAAGGCTTGATGAAAGGTGTGCCAATTGAACTGGATTTGGTCCAATCCAATCCAGTCCAACATGAGTCAATTATAAATGGATCAAGTCCAATCTAATTCAATAAATATTTTGGATCATTTTAGATCGGTCCAATTTAATATTGCACCATCTAATCTATTCAAATTTGTTTTAATGTTAATTAATTCTAACTCAAACCCGGTACACTAGATATTGACTCAATCCAACCCAATCCAATATAAATTTACTGCAGATGGATCAGGTCCAATTCAATCCAATAAATACTTTGGACAATTAAAGTTGGACTGGTACAATTCAATACGTATTATTGGTCCATCAATCCATTCAAATTGGTTTTAATTTAGATTTAGACTGGGTTGAATCCAAAACCTGTTCATTGACAACGATAATGATGCTATATAACGAGAGTTTCATATAATAAAAATGAGAAATCCCTTTGAAATACTTCGCGAAAAAATGTGACAAATTTTTTTCCTCCGTTTTGTCAACATGCCCTTGGGCCAATTAGGATTCGAAGCCACTTGTCATTTGCCTCCCTATTGTTTTGGTTGCATTCTTTCTCCATATCTCAATATCACATGAAGAGTCCTCTCCAAGCAATTGAGCAGAATGTGCTGCCAACAACTGTTCCATGGCATAACTTGCTTTGATATGGGATGAAGACTACACGGACTAGGATTTTAGAGCTTTGTAAAAGAGAGAGAAAAGAAGAAGTCCCTACCCAATTCATCACTAACCAAGGTTAGGGAGTCCAATTACTAGCAATTCTCTACTCATATACACAAGATTTTTAATATCATATTGGACAGGGGAATGATTATGGGGACTGGTTTCTGGGTTGGATGGTTCAACTGTCCGATTATAAGGGATATCCCATTCTGATTTAAAAAAATAAATAAAAAAGGTTAAAACTATTGTTTAGGTTGACGGTTCAAAAGTTTGACCATTCGGGTTAATGGATTACTGACCAAATCATTGATCTTTGGTCAAAAAAACAATTTTAAGATGAAACAGAATCAATTACCTGACCGATTCCCAAATTTTTCAGTCCAAT
The DNA here is from genome assembly GCF_056320005.1 of Nelumbo lutea. Taxonomy (NCBI): domain Eukaryota; kingdom Viridiplantae; phylum Streptophyta; class Magnoliopsida; order Proteales; family Nelumbonaceae; genus Nelumbo; species Nelumbo lutea. The sequence continues at coordinate 17,704,297 of NC_142691.1, forward strand.
CCGGTTTTAAAAACCATGCATATACATCTTAGCTCAATACCATTGCGACCTCTTGGAGACCTGCTGCCTCCTCTAATTAAGTCAGAGAATGCAGTCAGAGGGTGTTTAAATAGGAATGGGGGAATTTTGAATGGGGGCTGCCATTTTTGTTCCGGTATTCAATGGAGAGATTATATAGTGGAGACTTTAAAATAAATAATAGAACAGATAAGAACAGTTTTTCTTCGTTTTATTTATCTTTGAAATATGAAATGAACATCTTTATTATTGTCTCAAATTGTTTGCTCCTATATAATGAAGGCCATGGTCTCTTTTCGTTCTTTCTCATTGTATTTTAAAACAAAGAATGCTTTTTTTGGTATTCGGATTAATAATTTCCCCCTTTTCCCTTTTTTCCCAAAGTGTTGGTTGGGGGATTCAAATCCATGTCAACGCTGAAATAAATCGACTAATATACCAATGAGCCAGCCTTTGTTTGGTAAACAAAGAATGCATAGAATGTATATTGTTTTATGTTTTGTACTTTTGATTTAGGATTTTTATGAACATAGAAATAATTATTACAAGAGGAGGAAAAATAGAGCTCTACAAACAAATAGAGTTACAATCCCACCATATAACCTTTTATCTTTCGAGTTAAAGGTGTGCAGCTCCATTAATCTCTTTTCTCATACACTTAAAACAAATTTGTTAGTTCAATTCAATTCAATCCAATATAAATTCATTATGATGGACCAGGTCCAATCCAATCCAATAAATACTTTGAATCATTAAGTCTCAATTGGTCCAATTCAATGTATCTTATTGGTCTATCCAATCCATCCAAATTGATTTTAGTTTGGATGGGATCCAATCCAAAAATAGTCCACTGACACCTTTACATCTATTTATTGAATTGGGACAGGATCCACCCTGGCTTGGACTGATTATTCAGGAGATCTAGACTCCAATTCATGATAGTAGAAATTATAATATTGAGCATAAAGTTTAGCATATCTTATGATTATCCTATTGAAGTACCCAATTCAATGATTTTGGAACAAAAGCAGTACCAACTTGTGTTTTCTTCCTTGTAGGTAGGCTGCTCTGTACAAGTCTCTATCTAGTGTAGCTCAATGGGGGGCCATGCCAGGACCTTAATTTTTGAATCCAAAGTTACAAAATCAGGAGAGGTCTTGACTTAGGGATTAGTTGGACAATGTTGTCCTCCAAAGATCCCAAATAACCAAATAATATAACATAACAATGCTGATAATATTACATTACATGAAAATTACATTTTGTATACCACCTAATTGGTTGGCACTACTATGATGTTGGTTGATTGGTTATAAGGTATCATATTCATATAATACAACATATAAATATCCTTATGTGCTATAAAAATTATATATAAAATGTATACTTATCTTGGTTTTGGTGTATATCTTATAAATAAAATTTGATTATATAAGGTTAACTTACATATTTGTTCTTTACTTTCACATATACATAGCATGTGCCCTTTTTTGTTACAAGGGGCTACACAATGGAAATAGCTCATCCCCTACACCCATAACCCCCCAACCCAGGTGCAGGCCGGACTCAATCCCAAATCTTGCCCTTCCCTCTTATATTAGAATCCCCCAACCCACGTGTCCTTACACTAGTGTGCTATAGCCTTATATAACCCGACAATCTCACTACACAAACTATAAAATAGGCATTTCTCAAAAATTATAATACAATATTCGAACTACCAAATACGGGTACAATTAATTCATGATCCATGATCTTGAATTTGACAAAAGTTTTAATTGTGGCTGCCGAATAGTTCCATTGCATTTAAATATGTAAAAAATCATAAAAGCAAAAATTTCATAAATTACATCTCATAATTGTTTTCGAACCTTTTTACCTTTTACGGTTGGTTCAGAGTCCAAAGTTAATGGAGTTTGGAATGCCCACCCAAATAAGTAAAGCACAAAGAAGAAAATGCATTTGTGATTGAGATTCCAAGGAGAAATTTAAATAATTTCTAGGATTCAAAGCATCTTTCCTTAGTTTAAAACATTGAATACGACAATATACATAATCGAGCATCTTTAACTCAAGCTATGACATACAATTAGGGAATGTTATTTGGGCGTGGGTCACCCATTTAATACCATTCGATCCGGGTTGATTGGAGCGTTAGCGGGTCAAGCCTGCTAATTTATCAGCAATCGGAAGTATTAGAATATTAGCCGCCTCGATAGAAAGTTGTTGACTTCATTTTGGGTGGATGAAGATAAGAAGTCCAAATTGCCCATGATGTGATGAGTTCCAACCTTCGTATTTCCATCAATGACAAAGAATATTAAAATTGTAACATCTAGTCTTTTCAGCACCAACATGGAATGATGGAATTATATAAAATGTAGATGAATAAACAAGAAAGAAAAGGGCAAAATTGTCATTTAGTGGGCTTCTTGTCCTTTTTGGTTCTCTCCTTCTCGGTTCTCTCCTTCTATCAAGAGCTGTCGATTCCATGCCTTTCAAATCAGAATTATTGAAGTGTCTTTACTATCAAATCCAACATCAACGGCCAGAAACCATTTAAGCCAAAGTGGGAAACATAATAGAGCAATTGGTGGAAGCTACTGGATATTATCCCGTTTTTCCCAGAAATCTATGTTCTGTTTGTTAGGTAACCAGCTTTCCATAGCATTATTTTCAAAATTTCCAATTGCCGAGAGATTCTCGATTCTCGGTTTCTCGTATCGTGATAAATAATGGGAAATCCGAAATATCGTGGTGAGGACAAATACTGAAAATAACGATATATTGGCAGTTCTCTGTTCTCTGCAGGGTATCTAATTTCTCTTTCACTTTCGTCAACTTTTCTGGCGTAGGGGTGTCTGTCAGTTGTCACACAAATGGCTTTTTTGAGTGAGTGGCATTTTAATATTTTATTGAAAAGTGAGATGTACGCTACACCTCCAGGAAAAAAAAAAAATAGTAACTTGGGAAGAGTAGGCACGTGGCGTTCATCCGGAGAAATAAGTAGTGGGTCCCAGAGAGTACTGCAGGAACCTGCATGCATGACAGATGTACTGGGGGGTTTCCTCTGGGTATTAACTATTAAGATGGTTAAGGTACTTTGGCAGAAGCTGGGGTGGTAGGGGCACGGCCCACGAGTGCAGTTTTCAGACGATTAAATGTGGTACGTGGTGACGTGGTGTTAGTGTAGGTTTTATTTTGCTGGTGATCACGTTGAGATGGATCGGGTACACAAAAACTTGGTACTCCAAGCACCATCCAATGACGAAAGGGAATCTCAATCCCTGATATGGACCCTTGACGCTGGCGGTGGGGATGAACCCCACCACATTTGAAGCCATGATTTCATCCCGAGATATGGGATTCAATCCTTAAAAAAGTTACAGCCACTTGCTATCTTATATTCGAAATATCTCTATTTTTCTTTGTTTGTAAGATCCAATCCCATCTCTCATAAAAATGGGGTTATAATTTTGTCTTGTCAAAATATTCTAAAGAATGAGGCCATGAGGCATCAAGCATGAGGAGGATGAACAAATAAACATGCATGGGTCCAACTATCCATGGAGATTCTAGGATACAGGGAGATCAGCCATAAGTCCCTTTAGTTATCACCGCCCTTGCTTCCATTCTAAAATAGAAGCCTTATTCCTCGAACACATGTTTATCCACCAAAGAGGATTTTAAGAGTGAAAAAAGTATAAACCTAACAAGATACATATGATATCTATTATCCATAATATAAAAAGCGTTTAGTTCATAGATTTTGAACCCAAAATTTTCATTTTTGAAGGAATGCTGATCATAAAATATAAATAATTTTAATAATACTTATTTTTTGTATAAATCATAAAAGTAAATAAATTGGGTTATATAATTGATATCTTTTCTATTTACTTGCACATTAATTTGTATATATGCATGTGCCTTTACACTAATATTATTAATGGACCATGGCTCCGTGCCTTGGTGCAGGGTGGTGGACCAATAAAGAGTGGGTGGTGGTGGTGGAGGTGAAGACTGTTGAATGACAAAAAGTATCCAACTCACGTAGGGTTTCTGAGTAGCTTCTTAATTTACTAATATCTCGCCCTTGTTGGGGTAATCTCGTAGGTTTTTCTTCTATGTGTATGCCTGCCCTTCTAAGTTCTACCCACCTGGTCTACATCAGTTGCTCTACTCTCAGTCTAACCGGACGGTCAATCATAATGTACACATGAAAACCGCACCAATTACAATAAAATATACATAGATGGGTCTATTAGTTGAAACTCTCCACTATGTGGTCCTTTTGCTCTTTTGGTTAATTCCTTCGGGACCAATAAAACTTACACCAAGAGGAAGGAGCTGAAAGCAGCATGGCCTTTCTGTGGTATAACCGTATAATTGCTAAGACGGCCCCACTGTCAGCGACTTGAAAAGGAACCTAGCTGTCTGGTGGATTCAACATCCAACAACCCCCTCCCCCTAAACGAACAGCTTAGTCTTCTTGTCTTGTTGCGGAGAAGTATGTTTGCCGGATCATTAACATAACTAAAAGTTAAAAGAAGCTAATACCACCTGTCAGTAAGAAAATATGGCTACGCCATCAAGTTTATGATGTTTTAGTACGAACCACGTGGCTTTATTTAAAGCCATGAAAATGATTTTTTTGCTTTTTATTTCTTTTCATCCTTAACCGATAACAAATAACGCTACTAAGTACTAATTTGCCTACTGACTAACCGGAGAGAGGTGGTGGTGGTGCACTGGTTCTCGGTGCTCCACCAAGAGGCCGGAACATGAGATATTGACCCGCCATGGCCATTCTCACCCGACAACCTGAAGTCTAACCATAAAGAAAGGACAATCGAGGGTGGTGTTATTAATTCTAACAATGACAATGGAAGGGGTCCACTGACACTGTTTAATTAATACTATTAAATAAACAAAGTTATTTAATATATAATAATTTATATTATATGATATGCATTTAAAAAAAAACATAATGATATATAATTAATATATACAATATATATTATAATTTATATAATTATAAGATAAAAATATCTATCTATCTATTTATCTCTATTTATTATATAAAACATATAATTAAATGTTTTGATTTTTAGTGCAGATCATAAAAATTAAATGTAAATATATTTGTATGTTTTCATTTATAGTGACATGTTCCTATTGCGTGGCTGAGAGTTAATGCATTAGTGCTGTATAAAGTATATCATTTTATTTGCGTTACATCATATCCTTTTATCTTGCAAATGTGCCCATATATACAGGCTATCTCTGAAATGGCTAGTGGGCCATTTTCTTTGCCCCACCCTTGAAATCTCTATCTATATCCAAAAGAATTAAATAATGGTTGAGTTGAATGAGTCATTGCTTTGTCCCATTTGGGAAGAGCACAAATACAAAATGTTCAATAATGCAAATACAAATATGCATGGCTCATAAAAATGACAGTATTTGCATTTTCGTTCATCCAAATGGAGCACATGAAGTATAAAATCCTGTATATAATATTTGTATTTACAATTTCTCCAAATGGATATAGGTTCAGTTTAGAAAGAATACAATACAAAATCCTGTATATAATATTTTTAAACTTTATATTTACACTCTTCTCAAAATCTCAAATTGAGCTTTTTAATGAATAACTTATTTAGGAAGTTCTAAAGGTACGTTTCATATCAACAGCGTTTATCGAATAAACACTCTAAATCTCGAAAATCAGGACAAACTCAGTGCGGTTAGGCACCGCTAGACGCCAATTAGGTGTCACATGCGCTTAACAGTAAAAAATGCCATTAAAAATGGTTAAATTGCATTGAATTAACGTCACTGTTCTGAAAAAACACCATGGATACCACACACCATCGAAAAGGTGAAGTTGGAATATTGATTAATTATGATACTTTAAAATATTTTATTATTTTATTCACTAAAAAACAGAATAGTAAATGACGCAATTCTTCTTTCAGATGTTATCAAACGGCTCCTAGCGCTTGTTTTTTCTCCGATACCCGTAAAGGATTCAGAGTTTCAGACACTTATAGATAAGATAAGACCCGTTGAAAGATTAAACATTTTACGGGCTGAAAGACTAAACCAGGAATGAGGAAAAACGGTGAGCCAGAGAATTTTTCAAATTTACACGTTCAGTTGTCACTAATACAAAGAACAGTAAAAGATAGGAAAATATGGAATCTCCCATCTGAATTCATGGTCTCAGATTTATTTTTGGTTTTGCAGGTACAGAAACAACATATCCCCAAACAATTCCTTGATGTTGATTCCAAGAATTTTACCCCTTGAAAGGTACAGCAGCCTACATTGTCTTCTCCCCAACTGGTGGATGCCATCGCAGGGCCAACTATTTCTTGGTGCTGATGTACTTTGTGGGGAGTGGATCTTCGTGGCAATTGCCCAAAACAGACTTTGCTAGAGTGAAGGTACACCATTGCACGCGAAATGGGTCTTATCCGAACCCAAACATGCCTTTTTTTTGTGGATCGGGTTAATAAATTGTTGTTCCCACGGCAAAGGAGCTTCGAGAGAGCTGTGCAGCTCCAAGGCTCAGAACTTGCCATGTGTCATGTTTTTGACAAGGTCAAGTTTACAATTGAATAGATTCAAGAAGTAGGAGTCCTGATGATTCACTGAACGCGTAACACGTGGAAAGTCACGAGTCTCAAGACAGCAGCCGTGCATGCATTTTGTGGACCCATGTACCAATTATTTGGGGGTTGTTTGTTTAGATTTGAGTGATAAGGACTGTTACAACGAATCTGGCCCAATTTTGGACATTTCAACAAGAGATAGGGCCATAGAGAAGTTGGCAGCTCATAACCCTAATCTCTATAGCTTTCATATTTATAAGTATCGTTTTCCATATAACCCTGGTATCAAAAAGAAAACTTTTCTATATAACCCTAATCTCTCTATATATCTATATATATTTTTATACATTTGTGTGTAAATTCTACTTTAATCTGTCACATTTACTTGCATCAGATCCGTTATTCTTCTTGAGATTCTTTGTTTTTAATTTTAAGTTAGCGATCATAAACCTCTTTTTATGATCATTTAATAAAGTTTTTCTTTTTCTTAAAAAGATCTGTTTTCTTTTAATTAACTGGTTTAGACATGCAACTTCTGTCCGATTGGATTGAGAAATTGTTAAAATTTCAATGAATCCGAACCCTAATCCTGTGGGTCGAAATTCTTTAAATCGGGCAACCCAACTGTTGTAGGCCTGTAAAGTAAATGGATGAGATTTGAGAATGTGTAGTAATCTTTTAATTAATCCAATCACATTTTGATATTGCTTGGTCTAATGTTTCATTAAGATTGGATTTGGTTATATGAGTATCTAATATGTATATATATTGCTTAATTTATCTATCAATTTAAAGTATTTCCGGATTAAGGCTTTGGATTTAGATTTCTTTTTGTCCAGTTATGTAGATTTATATTGATTTTGTACATGTTTACTGAGTTTTAATTTGAAACAGATATCTGAATACAAATGAACTGAAATCAAATTCAGTAGATCCAATCCTTTTGTCACCCAATTGGTTAGAACTTCCATTTAGTCAACTGATCTCCCATCTTCATCCAATCTAATTACTAACCTGAGCTTTTCGAGTTTCACAATAAGATTGTTGAGATTTTAAGCTACATACTACAGTTGGGTCAAGGAATGAAGTTGAAGTTTGAACCAGAGAATGAAGGACAAAGCATCCTTCCAAGCGCCTAGGGACCGATATTTCCCTTTACTATTCACTCCACCTCAAATTGATTTCTAATATTCAAATGGGAAATTTTCATTTGGAAGCAAAAAAAGGCATTATTTTCATTGAAGCATAAGTTGAAAAAGAGAATGGTTTACTTTTCAAAAGTACTTTGGAAGTAAAGTGGACCTTGTCATATCATGGGAGAACTATTTAAACATTGGGTAAACAAAAAACTATGTACTTTTACAAGCAAAAGTAGAAAAGATAAATTTTACCTCCAGATGAAAAGTTTATCCAAACACCCCTAATTTTGGCAACATTGCTAAAACAATGGATTGAAGAAGGATGCACCCTGAAACATGTGATAGAGAGATTCATACTAGCAGTGAATTGGATGTGTTGCTTAGTTTGTATTAAGGCTGTCAATCTAATTTGTACAGCTTAATCTGTATGGCTTTCATATTAATCTGTTGAGATCTTAAGTAAGCTATAATTTAATTTGTACTTCTTCCTCTTTCTCTCTCTCTCTCTCTCTCCCCTTTCTTCTTGTTTATTTTTTATTTATTTTATTTTTTGGCCAGGAGGGGGGAGGATTGGATTAGAACTAGAACCATAGTAACACCTTTCAAAGCACCCAGACCGACATTCTCTTTTACTATTCATTCCACCTCAAACTAGTCAAAAGGAAAATTTTCTTTGGAAGCAAAAGAAAGGCAGGAAACCAGATTAGGTTAGGTAACCAACTTTTAAGTTTTAAGAACTTATTCTCATTGAAATCTCAGTTGTAAAAGAAAATGGTTTACTTTTCTAAATGAAGTACTTTGGAAGTAAAGTGGACCCTGTCATATCATATGAGGATTACTTAAACATTGCCTAAACAAATAAACAAGCAAAAGTAGAAAAAAAAAAGTAAATTATATATCTCAGATGAAAAGCCTATAGAAACACCCAGAATTTTAGATAATGGGTTGCTTCCACTAAAACATATGGATTAAAGGAGGATATTGGATGGGTTGTTACAGAGAGAATACATTCAATCTAGAGAAGATCGATCACAGAAATTGACCTACAACAAAAGAGTGAATGCAAGCTATTCGACCAAATTCAACTGACTGTACAAACATATGGTGAGAGGTATCACTGACATCCGGACAAATAAAGAGTTGGCAGCCATGAACCTCTCTTATGGTGGGGGGTCCATTATCCTTTGGTGGTACCACAACAGGTTTGCTGTGTTCATGTCCAACCTTTTGGTGGCATGAATCCCCTCTCACAGCAAGGGGCATGAGCTTGTCCACCCTCAAATCCAAACCCACTTCCTGAAAGAAGAAAGAAAGAACCATAAGACAATTTATGACCGTTTTAGTCATAAAATTTTATTATCAAAAGGAGAATTTTTATCTCATTCAAGTGTTGGTAATATATTCTTAAAAAAAAATATTTATTCACCTAAGAGATGGAGGTAAGTGATACCCAGAAAAATAAAATTTTCCTGATCTTCATGTAAATCTAAAAAAAGAACATGAATATCTTGATCAATGGGAATCAAAATCCCATTAACTAACTTTCCCAGGTCCAGATGTAGTAGGCACAATGATTAAAGGCACATTAATTGGGATATATGTCACATAGCTATTACGTGTTCATTCATTAAGTTTACCTAACGTGCCTACTACATCTGAGCCCAACTTTCCATTCTCAAAATCAAAAAAAAAAAAAAAAAAGGAAAAAACCTTAAGAGTTTTCTTTAACTGCAGGAAGAAAATGACTCAATATAACTACGTTAAGGCTAAACATGCATCAGGACTAGATTCTTTTTCCTCTCAGCCCTACGCCTTTATTTTCAGTCGGGCCCACTTAACACCTACACCTGAACTCCAAGTAGATAGATCATTGGATTGTCATATTATGTCAGACTTGAATCAGACTGGATGGTCCGACCATTCTGACCAGAAATGGCAGCCCAAACGGTTTTGGAGATTCCTGGTCTGTAAAAACATTCACTAGCTTGGTCAAAATTACCTCCAAATCTAATACATGTCATGGTGTCTATTTGGGAGGGGTTTTATTGGGACGTGGCTTCTAACATTTCCAATTGACCCTACATGAAAATCTCTAAAGTTATCTTTGGGAAAGTTTCAGAAAGTTAATATGGGCGTTTCAAACAAGGTTTTTAAAACTGAAATAGATAATAAATCGATCTGGGGTCCGGTTTTTGAGTCGAGTGATTTGACTGTTCAAACCAAACGGATGGCCTCTTCTAACAAAAAAATTAAAAAAAAAAAAAATAACTGTTAAAACTGTTAAACGGTTTGAACGATTCAACCATTCAAATCAATGATTTGTTGACCAAATCAATGGTTTTTGGCGAAATAACAGTTCTGGGGTAAAACGAAACCGACCACCTAATTGATTCCTGGTTTTTCCGATCCAACCATCCAGTTGAATCCAGTTTTAAAAACCATAGTTTCAAATGTCAAATTTGTGACTGTAACATGAAACCACTAAGAGAATAATATGCTCAACCAATCAGTAAATGCACCTCACTCCAAATGCAGAAACCATTCCAATGGGGCCATAGTAGGCCTATACATAAATCCTTAAAATAAGGAATGATAAATGTAACCTTAATTTTTAAATTTTTCTAATAGCTTTAAAAAATAACCACAAACTATTTATTAATTAAAAAGGAACTATTTTTTTGACGAGTTTGATAGATTATTTCACCAAGTGAATCACCACCACCGAACTTGCCAATTGGCAAACTGGTTGATGACTGGGTCAGTTTTAATTTTAGGGAAAAAATGACTGCAAATCACGTCAGAAATTAAATTTTCAACCCCCTCCATTAATAGGCCCCCCTATAAACCACATCCTATCCCAAAATTTAGCATTAATCCACAAATAGGATTCAATCCACCCCTAGTAGTAACTCGACGTAGAGGTGAACTGAATGCTAAAACCCCCTAATTTTAAACCATAGCCACCACTGACAATTATCACTCCCCAATTCCCATTCTCCGTTCCATCAAAATGAATACGTTTAGTATGGAATTATTATCATATGTGGAGTTAGGTAGGGCATGTTGATGTGACAATCCAACTTGATGTGCATGTGAGGGTGCATGTATGATACATGACCTGTGTTTTTTATTATTTGGTATCCATGTGTGCATGATGGAGACCTCGTAGCACAAAATCCAAACAAACAGGAATTATAACTCGGTGTCGTGAACGTTACAGGAAGAAATGTATACAAAACTGTGAGCAGGAATAGCCATCGTTATCATCGCTGTTACTATCATCATCATCATTGTCATCAGAAAAGAATGGAGTTTTTCAAAGTTCAAACTATTTAAAAAAAGTATTCATGCTTAGATTTTTATAAATCAATTTCAATGGTATGAACTCATGCTTACTGGTTGTTTCATTTGGGATTTGTCTGTCTTTTCAAAAGCAATAAGAGCCCGTTTGGGGAGGCTTCTGGGGAGCCTTTCTGGGTTTTTACCAAACAAGGCTTGTTGATTTTTAAGTTTTCTTGGTTCATGTAATGCCAAAAACCTTGCATGAAAGCCCACTCAAATGGGCATGAAACAACTTGATTAGCTAGTTAGGCCCATTCAAGATAGAGATAATAAAGGTCTATATGGTGCCAAAAAGACATCATACCAGAAAGCCTTTGATCAATCACAACCCCATAAATTTTGGTGAAAATCCACCTGATTTGTTGTTTCTACTTTTATGTGCTTATTTCGCCCTATTCAATGTCTCCCATCAAAGCAAAACAAATGCAAATCATTCCGGAAAATAGAATATGGCGGTGTTTGGTTGGAGGGGCTTTTTAATCTAAATGGGTTTTGAAGAAAAGTACTTTGAAAAGGTACTATTTGAAAAAATTCCTTTCGAGTGTTTGGATTACAATTGTTAAGACTTGAATTGGTCATGGTTTACCCTGTTAACTAGGTGGCTAGCCCATTGATGAACTCATGAAAACCATCATTTAACTGGGACTGAAAGGCAACTGGTTCCTGGTTTTCACATTCCTACTGTCTGGTCCAATCCGAGTCTTACATTTACAACACTGGTTTGTGGTTTGGATGAGTGTTTTCTTCCACCAGTTTCTTGTTAGAAAACTGTTTCCTGGAAACATAAAAGATAAATAACAACAGTTCTATAACTTTTTCATAAAGGCGTGTACCCCCAAAACAGGTCAGTTTGTGCTTTTCAATAAACAGTTTTACAGCAGATTTTTTGCTTATACCGAAGCCAAAAGCTGGTTCAAAAAGCATCCCCAAACACAGCCTAAACTCTACAATAATCTACTTATTGATGAAATGATTATTGTATCTAAAATTTATTAAAACTACCCTTAATTTGCAGATTGTATGAAGATATTCAATATTGTAGACTTTCTTGTTATCAACCCTCTTTAATACAAGACCTGACATCAACCCCAGAAACTCATAAAAAAATATATCAATCCCAGAATTAGCAAACCCACGAGCTAAACTAATCCAGTTCCGGGTCTAAATTAATCACTACATAGAAAGACAAGAGAATAAGATATCAGTGGCTTTATGCATTTAATTTAATAAAGCCACCCAGTCTCGTGTCCATCTCTGTCTGCTTTTCCCTCGGAATAGGACAGTTCTAATCTGGGTTAGATCCAAATGGATCAAATAAGACTCGGATCACGTCAGCTGTCGGGTTCAACGTCACCATCTTTGTTAGATACAAATCAGACGGTGACGCAGCCACCTTGTCATCATATATAATGTGTGATTTATATATATATACAAAAGTGAGCATCCCCCAGTGTCAATGAGCTGATGGGTCAGGACTATGGGGGCCCATGGAAGGTGATGGAAGAAGGTAGGGCCCATAAGATGCATTTCTTTTTGAGTATAAAAATCTTAAGTATTTTATGGGTTAAATATCTGAGAAGGGAAAAAAGAAAGTGATCCGGCCCACACGGTTGTGTGGTGTGACTGCTGAGTCAGTAGACAAGTTGCAGGGAGGCCGGCCTTTAAGGCTTTTAAGAGGCAATAAAAAAAATTCTCCAGTGTCCACCAAAGATTTGTTGTTTGTTATGAAGAAATCGTGCAGAAGAGATGTTCATTTGGGAGGGATTTTCAAATTCTCGGCTGCATGTAACACAGTAATATATCATTCATTCATTTCATGGAACAGAAAGCCAGACATTGGCTAGCTTCTAGGGATTGACATGACGCATTAGTGAGACAAAGTGGAGGAGGAGAAGCTCTGAGAGTGAAAACTGAAATGCCCTTTGTTTACTTTGCTTGTTTTCAAAGAAAAACAAAATCCCACCATCACCCACGAAGAGAGAGAGAGAGAGATGAATTGGTGGATTATTGAATTGAGATGAGAGGGTGGGAGTGTGGGACCCATTACTACACCTTCTATCACTCACAAGAAATTTTGTGTAGTTTGACACTTTGACCTGATCTAGGAATTTATCAAAAAAAAGAAAATGTTTTTGGAGATTTGTTGTTCAAGATTCCAACTAAGTAGGTTTTTGAATTATTGGGAGTTGTCATCTCATGAGAACGCTCTTATGTGAGAACCTTGCAGTGTTCTTCATAAATAAGAGCAAACTTATTGAAACTTATTGAATCATCGCTCAAACTAGTCCACGTGTTTCTCCACGTCATCCTAGTGTTCCCATGAATCCATGATCCCATCTGAGATTGATGATTAGATGGGACCGGCCTTTTCCAAAGATGGAGTCCTATCTGTTCATAAGGACTAGGGCACTGCCACGTGACAAAAAAAGGGAGAAAATTATTACATGGCACCCTTGTTTATTTGAAGAAGATACATTAATTGGTTATCAGTCTCATCCAAAGCACAAAGCGACAAACTCTAAGCCTGGGAATTTTAATGGGAACAATACCTAAATCTCATTTATTAATCAAGATAGCCTTGTTTATTTTTGTCCTTTTGTGATTAAAAATGTATGTGGAAATGGGTGTAATGAATGGAATGGGGGAACACAATATTACAAATTTACAATTAAACAAAGGCCTAGCCCCTAGGGTTTGTAATTGACGGAGACAAAATAGAACAAAGCAATCAGGTGAAATGCTGATTAGAGCACATCCAAAATTATTTAAGAGGGCAAAAATCTGGATTACAAAAAGACAAAAATAAGAAAAAGACCATTATTTGGTTTAGGGATAATTTTGTCTTTTTCCAAAAAGTACGTCCTGATGATAATTAATTAGGTACTTGTCTTTAAGGAGTATACCCATCTACCATTACCCATCTACCATTCAGGGAGGGGAATGGATGCTTCGGAGCATGATAACAAGGTGCCGTTTGGTAAGATGCAGGTCTTTCCAGTTTCCTGTATTTCCTTGCCAAACAGAAAAGACCATTTTTGGTCAAGCGGTCTTTGAAAAGTTGGCAAGATCTTCTGAGAACACTTGCCAAATGGGCGCTTCGCTGGCGTAGAGGATATCTCCTATCATAAGGGCTGAGTGGATCTCAACCTGGCCCATCACCACTAAATACAGGGGTCAAGGCCCAAAGAAAAAGGTAAAACAGAATTACAGACCTCTCTCTACTTGCAGCTTTCATCTTCAGCCCCTCGGATGCTTTCAATCATTTAATGTAACGTGCTAAGTTGATGGGGGCTGCAATAAGTGTGAAGCCTAGCTAACACTGTCAAAAGGACAACTTCCGCTGTTTTCTAGTCGTCAAATTTCATCTTATAAGCTTTGATCCTTCACTGAACCTGATATCAGACTCTCAGAGACTCCAACAGGTCCAAGTTAATTAATAAAAAGAAAGGTCCAGAAAAACACAAAAGCAGTATCTACTAGTGTGATTGGTCATAGAATTTAAGTAGTAGCATTTGCCCCAAGGAGAAGCACTCACCTTGGCCACAAATCGAGCCTGGAGGACTTCACAAATCTAAAGTACTAAATTGTTCATTGAATTCATCCATCTAGACCAGTACGTTACGCTGTGCCTTGGTGTCCTCTCTTTTGTGCAATGTGGTACGTAACCCAAGTTTGTAAATGCGAGCAGCACGGATAGAAAAGACCCTGGTAGTAGATATTGGACCAGAGAGCAGAGGGGAGGAACTAGGACACAATTGTACCGCATTAGCATTCAGGACAATGAGAGATCAAGATCCTTGATAAGAGTTGGGATTTTCTCCTCACACCGACCTCACAATACGTAGCAGCGGTACATAGCGAACATCTTTCACATTTGCATGTTAATTCATGGGAAGATGTTTCCCATACATGGTGGGATATGCTTTGGGGTCGGTGTTCTCACGCTTACCAGCCCAAGATTTTACCATTACACCAAGTAATGGTCCCTATTCTTGTCACTACATAATACAAAATAATGAGTGCTACATCATACAAACTGCAGGCAGTCCTGATGGCATCCCATTTTTGTTGTTTGTAAAAGAAGCAAAAAAGGAACAAAAAATATAAACATATATCAATGCTCCCATTTTGGGAAAAACGATTATGTTCAAGTACTCATATTGTAATCAGTTCTATTTAACTGGTCTTATAAACCAAAGGCAAATTGTAAGAGATCCATTCAACACTCGTCTGGTCTTCGTTGCTAAATTTTCGGCACACAAACATTTTAACACATCAACTAGATTCAAGCTTCAAAACTTCGCAAAGGATTGCCCTAGGATACTTCTTTAGTATCTATCATCAAGGAAATGAGGGGGTTAATCTACAAAAATGTTAAATGCTTGGTAATTGATAAAAGCTGATCAATATTAGAAGTAAATGTTGAGTAGGAAATGGAATAAAATTCTTTTTTTTTATGACCTTACATACTAGTATTCTGACACATTAAGGGGCTCAAACAACTTTTTAGTTCTATCCTCCATCCACACCAGAAAAGTCAAACATGCCTGTCATTGGAAAGAGCTAGTCCAGTATATACTGATGATGAGAGGGTCAAAGCTCCCTACTAGCCAAAGACTGCAACATGTCTATTGTGCTGTGCCAGTACAAAGAATTATCTGAAGCAACCAAAATAGCAGCAGCATACGAAATCAGCATAGTCAGGCAACAAACAATAACTGCCAAGAAAAATCTACAGTTTAGAATATGGCAATCAACATGGAAGTAAACACAAGGATGCTGTGATAATAAAAGCCTGAATCTGAAACATATTGGCTGAAGCAACCAAAACAGCAGCAGCATATGAAATCAGCAGTCATGCAGCCAAGGTTCAAAATATCGATACGCCTGATATGCCCCTACTGGTGTATCAGGCGTTTCGATACTTGTTTTTTTACTTTTTTTTTTTTTTTTTTTTTCAAAACTGGTTCAGGGGAGACAATCTAGGACCCCTCCATCCCCTGAACCGGTCAGACCCCCGATACACCCAATGTAGGGGTGTATCGGAAGGGTCCCGGAACAATACGGGCCAATACGTAACGATACTTTCAACCTTGCATGCAGCAGTGACTGCTGAGAAGAATCTGTAGTGCAAAATCCATGGCAATCTAAACAGAAGAAAACACAATGATGCTGTGAAAAGAAAAAAGGCATAACAATAGACTTGAGAACGAACAGAGTATACAAAGATAAATATACTCAAATTTACAGTTTTAATCTAGACCAAAACATGAAAATAAGACAGGGGCCATGATAAAATCTTAAGAAGTGTGAGAACATGGCTTTGAGTCTGAGAATTTCCATTTTGGCTCAGTTTGGATGCAGTACAAATGCAAATATGTATAGCATAAATACATACAAAATATAAGGTTTTGCACTCTATATATTTGCATTTGTACTCCTTCCAAACTCAGCCTTTATGTCAAAAAAATGTTGAAGGTTAGGCTTGTATCTATCCACCCCTCCCAAGACCCTGGATAGCTGGGACCAACATTGGGTAATGGCCCTTTAAAGAGCATAGACATGCCCAGTGCCATTGACTTATTCAAGCACCTTGCAAATCCAAGCTTATGCATGCAAAACTAGCATACAAATAGGTGATTCAAGACCCATGACGTGCAGTCATGTGCAAATCCCAAGCGAGAACTCGCTTTTTCATATGTTACAACATAATAATCTCAGCGAGACATAAGATGGTAACACATGGTGAGATTGGGAAAGCTGCACCGGTCAGTACCAGATTCTCTCATGTTTCAACCACTAATGTTGAGTTGGCATAACAGACTAAAGAACTTTTCCCCCGAGAGGATATTTTAGAACTCTACCCTAGGATGCATACAGGCAGCATGACAGTCTCTTCCTATAAATAGGGCACCTGAACCCACCTCAGGGGGAATTTCTGAGAGATTCGAGATTTATTCCCATAATCCCATTTGAGAATCAGTCCACTCCTGTCCAACTTTTGGAAGCTCATAGACCAAAACCGCTGTACTTGTTTTACAGGTCCTTCTACATAAACATGAAAATATGAGATGAAGTTTAATGAAGAGTTAAAACTTTTTATGTGGGAAGTGAATAATGAGTATCTTTTTGCATAAAAATAAGTAATAAAGATGCTTGAATAAGTTAGACATCAAGTGAAGTTTCTGTCGAATAAAAAATGACAAAATAAATTCAATTAAAAATAAGGGCCACGAATTCACTTTGACTAACAGATTTAGGTTACTGTCCATAATTCGATATAAGTTTGACAATGTGTTAAATTAGTCAGGTGCTTGGGCATGTTTTGTGCTTATGAAGCAGAGTTTATTCCCTGTGGGTTGCAATGCCATAAATTACCAAGTTTCAAACAAAAATTTAGTAGGGAATAGGTGGAACAAGTCAATCACCTAAACCATTTGATTGCAGGGGCCGAGCCTCCCTAGATGACCACAGATATGAACTTGTATTCTCCAGGCAATCTGAGCTCCTGCAAGACGAGAAACCACCTTAGCCTTTGGTTAGTGATGATTAATATAGAAGTCCTAATCATGAATAGAAACATCAATAAGCACATCAGTTAAAAAAAAACAATTGGAATAACTGGAAATATAATGAGATGGAAAATAAAAGGAAGTCAAAGGGAGGGAAAACCTCGTACAAAAGTCCTAGTAATTATTTATTAAAAACAGAAAAATAAACAAATAGACATGTAAAACATGCCTTATCTCTCAAAATTGTGAAAAAAAGCATAATTAAAATTAAAAAAAAAAACAATTCATCTAGTTCTACAGTCTCAAAAAAAAAAAAAAAAAAAAGAAACAAAACAGAGAATGAATTAAGTACTGTGGAGAAGATCTGCAATACTCCATGTGATCCAAAAGGAAAAGTATACTCAACTTGGCAGCAAATAATCAAGCCAAAAGCACATGATACAGCAAAGGACACACTTATTAAACCAAAAGAAATTTAAGGAAACAGGATAAAAGATGTTATTTAGAAAATATTACTTTTTGAAACAGACATGCCAACAGCATGGCAGATTCCTTGACAAGACAAGGGATTAATTGGGAACAATTGTATCGGGATGCAACTTATGAGGGGAACTCATTGCATGGGTAAAGGGAACATCATGTGGGGTAGGTATTCACTGCAAGCCTACAAAAAAGGGGGGTTTCCTGGCACAGTTTATTTGTAATCTATTTTTTATACCAAAAAAAAAATTCTGTTAACTATTAATGAAAAAAAAGGAAGCATACAGAAGTTACAATGGGCATAGTGGTAATATATGAATAAGTTACAAACTTCAAAAACAAGGCAATACACTAGAATTTTTTTAATAGATAAGTCATTATACAAGAATTATTTCAAGAATAAATTACAAATCCAATAAGCCGGTCTACTACTTGAAACTTTGTAAAAGATGCAGCAACCAGCGAAAGGAAATTTCTACTTCTTTATCTTTGTAATAAGAGCCTCTTCCTCAAATGAAAGGTGATTGATACAACAGCTTCCAAGCTCAACCAAAGGAAACTCCATTACAAAACTAGAATCTTCAATCTCTCCTTTACAATAACATGAGTGACAGCCCAAGTGACAATGAGCTCTGTAGAAAGCATAAGACAAGATGAAGCCAACATCAGAATTTAGATCAAGATAATATAGCAAGTCACTTGCCGACCCCACATAGATGGGATAAGGCTTAGATGATGATGATATAGCAAATTACTTTGATATATGAATAAAACTTCAGAAAAGCACAGTCAGCAATGAACAAATAATCATTATGTTGTATCAAAGCACATTTGGCAAGTAAATGATGATTTTAATTGGATTTTAAGTGTAAGAAGAACTGGAAAGAGAGTCAAGTACAATAGGACCCGCCAAGTGACCATATAAAACTGGATTTTGATGAATGCTGCATTAGGAACCAGGCATGGGTGGAGTCTTTGTGAATGAACAAGGTACCATATTAGCAACGTTTTCAGGACCAGCTAGCCATGAAGATTCTCTAAGAGCTGAGTTGCTGGCAGTCCTGCAAGGTTTGAGAACGGGCAGGTCACTAAATTTCAAGAAGGTACTTTAAGGTCATGGTGGGCTGGCTGGAAGTTAATAATCAAGCACTATGGCAGTATAGATACACCATGACAAAGATTAGACACTTCAGAATAGAGTTTTCCTATTCCAATAACAATTTCATAATGGCCAGGTGATATGGATATTGGTATTTTTCAATTTTTTTAAATTTGTTTTCTAGTTATAGGCATCTTAAGAATAGAGTTTTAAGTATTATAGAAATTTACTATTATCAGTAAACTGAAATTATTATTTATAACAACCTTCAGACTTAGTAGTTATAGTAAGTCCCAATAACTACTATTTATAGTAAAATTGTGATTTAGTATTTTTAGTAAATTATCCTTTCTCTCATTAAGTTGGTTTTAGTAGTATTAGCAATGAATCGCTGGAGTCAGAGTCCTTATTTAAGTGACTGGGTTTTTCTTATTTATGAAGTAGTTACAAGTTGCGTTGCATCAATTTCCCATCCAAATTGGAGCCTGTAAAGGGACATCCAAGTTCTAATGGTGAGTCTATAATTAGAGTAATTTTAATTGAAAAGGGAAGAGCTTATTTTATGAAATAAAGTTTGGTGAATTCTGGTTATAGTTAAGAATTTTTCCATCTCCCCCTCTCTCTCAACTATTTCTCTTTTTTTCTTGATAAATGATTAAATTTTTATTATCAACATATTCAAATCAGTGCAAGAAAAATTACAATACATCCCTATTTTCCCCTTGTTTGGCTAAAGAATCAGCCATAGAATTTGTTGATCTCCTGACCCATTGTATTCTTAAATTCATACTTCTTGTTAGCCACTTGAACTTCTTAATTTCTTCCCTATAGCACTAAATGATAGAGTCCGGATCCTTCAACCACTTCACAACTACCATAGAATCTCCTTCAATTATTAGATTCTTCATACAAAGCTGATTTGCAATCTGGATTCCTTGTAATGCAGCGAGCAATTCATCCCTAATAGAGTCTCCTACCCCTACCAATCCTGAGAATAGAACCAAGACATTTCCATCCTTGTTTCTCACTACCCCTCCTACTCCAGAGGGGCCTGGATTACCTTGATTGCTCCCATCAAAATTTAGCTTCAAATAACCTTCCAAAGGAGGTGTCCAAACTAAGTTTTCTCTATCCTTCTTGGAAGTGCTACTGGCCACCACAACCCACTTTTTCCAAATACCATCAAAAGAAAATTGGTGAAAACAGTCAGCATTTTGGGAAGACAGACTGTGGAAGTTTCCATTGGAGCAGGATAGGTTGTGGTACAAGGTAATAGTCAGCATTCATGGTTTAGCAACAAAATGGTTGGGATGCTGGTTTGGATCTGAGGGCAAGCTGCTTCTCTATGTGGAAAGCAATTTGTCCTGTTGTCCTTTCCTTTGTAAGGTATATGTTTGTTCTGGGAATAAAATTCTTTTTGGGAAGACAATTGGCTTGGGAATAAAGTGCTTTTTCTTTGTAAAAGTTAAAACCATTTTCTTCAATACTTTGTAATGGGATAGCTTGGATCTAGAGCTGAGAAGAGGACTTAGGGAGGTTGAAATGGAGGGCTCTTGATGAGTTGCTTTCTCTTTTGAGTACCATTTTTTAGGATCCTTCTCTTCTTGACTCTCGAGTGTGGTCAGTTTCTCATTCAGGCCTTTTCTCTTGTGACTTTTTTCAGTGTCATTTTTCTGTCTTCTGGGTCATTGGTGTTTTTCCCTTAAGGAGGTTTGCTGCAGTCCAGTACCTCCAAGAGTTTGGGCTTTCTGTTAGGAAGTGGTCCTTAACAGGATTAACACTTGTGGCTCGTTACAGAAAAGGAGACCAAATTGGTGTCTCTCCCCGAGTATTTGTGCTCTCTGTTTTGCTTGTGATGCATAGGTTACCTACCTTTTAATCTCCTGCTCTTTTGTTTTAAGCATTTGGGAATGGTTTTCTAATATTTTTTGGTTGCAGATGGACACCTCCCTCTTGTACTGCAGGCATCTTTGATACTAGGTTTCGTAGACAGCCAAATAAAAAAGGAAAATCTACGTGGAGAGCTACAAGAGCAGAAATATTTTGTGAAATTTGGGAAGAAAGAAATAATTGTATTTTTCAAGACAAGGTGAAGAAATAGGAAGAATTAATTGACAACATCTCTTTCAGTGTTGCACATTGGGTAAAAACTCTGAATTTGTTCAAGGATGTTCTAGTTGATGATATAATTAGAAACTGGAATGCAATGGCACATTCTTCAACCTCAAGGGCTAATTTATGGGAGATTTGGGCTCCTTCACCTAATCTAAGACTAAAGTTAAACTTTGATGGGAGTTCATTTCGTAACCCGGGGCTCTCTGGCATTTGTGGAGTAATTAAAGATGGAGAAGGGAGAGTGGTGGCATTTTATTTAGGACTAATAGGAGAAGGTGTTCTCTCGGGGCTGAAGTTTTAGCACTCCTACAAGGGCTGAGATTGGCGAAATAACTGGGCCTCCAACAAATTGGAGTGGAGGGGGACTCAAAATTGGTGATAGGGTGGTTACAAACAGGCTGCATGGGAATTTGGGCCCATAGGCGGGCCTTGAGAGAGATTAGAAGCTTGTCAAGGGAGCTAGGTGCAACTATTAGATGGGTTATGGCTGATAAGAGTTCTTATTAGCCTGTATTTGAGTTTAGGTTATTATGTACTGGGCCTAAGTTTGTTTAGTGTTTTAAGTTGTCTGGGTGTCCCATCACTAATCAGGGGCATTCCAGTCTTTCTCTATAACATTGTACTATAATATAAATAATAGTACTGTCGACTGGGTTATTCAGTTCGACAGTCTCAGCACCTCTTGGTCTTCTTCTCTCTTCTGCTACTTCGACAACAGCACTTCAGCTTTCATGGTATCAGAGCATTGAGCACCTTCCTGGTTACAGCCGACACCATCTCCTCTCTCCTGCTGTCTTTCTTCTTCTTTTTTTCATCTTGGTTGCTGCTGTGAAACCCTAGGGTTGCAGGAGAACAACACAAAATTCGAACCTAGGGTTTCCCTTGGTTGTAGGGTGCAAGGGAAGTAAGACCCAGAAGCTGATGTCCTACTAGACTGTTTCTAGTAGTTAACAGCTATTTGACTGCTAAGAGAGGTCTGTATAGGACAGACCTAGTTGAGGATTGATTTCAGCAGTCCTAGTATTGGCTGTAAGGAGGGGCACTCTCTTTACAGTTGCAGTACTCGAAGTTCCAGTGGAGTCTGCATAGCACAATAGTGGAGAGCCCTTAGTTCCAGGTCAGTTACCAGCCCAGAACTCCTCACTTGCTGCTGTAATTGAACTGCTTCAGAACTGTGACAGCTCGGCAAGTCTGAAACTGTGTTGAGAACTGTCAGAACCTGCAGTGAACACTTCGGCTAATCAGAACCTGCTTCAGAACCTGCTGTGGTCACTTCGGCTAATCAGAACCTGCTCCAGAACTGGTTCAGAACCTTCAGAACTGCTTCGGCTAGTCTTAATCAGTGTCATCTACACAGAGGCTGCAGTCAAGATGTCTTCAATATCCGGAGAGGTTTCTTCTAGGGATAACAGACCTGCGGCAAGGTCTTCAAATCTGGAAAACCCTAATCTGCACAGCTTGCAGATTACAAGTGTGCTGCTGGATGAATACAACTTCAGGGAGTGGTCAGTGTCCGCAATGTTGTTTATTACTTCCCATGATCTCACAGGCTACCTAGATGGAAGCAAGAAGAAACCTGAAGTTGGCAGTACAGAGTATGCTGTGTGGCACAAGGAGAATGCCACAGTTATGTCCTGGTTGCTTGCCTCTATGACTCCTCGAGTTGCCAGGACTGTTCATCACTTTCCTATAGCAGCCAAGATTTGAGAAAAGGTGTCTAAGACCTATGGACAGAAGAAAAACAATGCTAGAATCTACAGATTGAATCAAGACATTGCTGCCTTAAGGCAAGGTGATATGACAGTTGCCACATACTTTGCAACTCTGGAAGGTCTTTGGGAAGAACTTGACCATCACTTGATATTAGATTGGGAAAATGCCAGGGACAAGGAGAGACATGATAAGCAGATTGAAGAGAGTAGAGCCTTCAAGTTCTTGGCTGGTCTGGACCCAGTGTATGAGGGTATAAGGTCACAAATTTTGGGGAGAGATGAATTGCCCGAGTTACACTATGTTTATTATCTGGTGAGGAACGAAGAAGTCAGGAGAAAGGAGATGCAAGTTGACTCCCAGACTCAACCAACTGAACAATTTGGAGAACATTCAGCCCTGATTTCTACTAAGGGAAACAGACATCCAAACAAGAAGCACCTCAAGTGTACTCATTGTGGTGGTGAGAGACATGTTAAAGAAAAGTGTTAGGTCCTGTACCCTCACCTGAAGCCAGCTGCATTAAGAAAGGACAAGAAACAACAGAAGGGTCATGCGGCAAGTGGGAATCTTGTCACCAGCAACAATGGTGACAACTCACAGAATATACCAACAGTGTCTTCTTCTCCTATGGGACAGGTTGTTGATTCCTCTAGAACTAGTGCTTTGGGCTTCACTGCTAGTGAGGTAGAGGTCCTTAGTAGGGCATTAGCTCGTCTAAGGAATAATTCTTTTGCTTCCACATCTCTTGCCAGATCAGGTACAATCTCTGCCTTCAATGCCACTAATTCTATTGACTCTACTTCTTGGGTTATTGATTCCGGTGCTACTGACCACATGACACATATGTCCTTCCTATTCTCTTCATATCATTTGTTGTCTGGTCAGGATAAGATGAGAGTTGCTAACGGGTCTTTTTCCACCATCTCTGGAAAGTGGGTGGTTGACCTAAGCAAGGACCTCTCTCTTAAATCAGTTTTACATGTTCCCAGTCTTACCTCAAATCTTTTGTTTGTTTCAAAACTTACAAAAAATTTGAACTGTAGTATAACTTTTTTTCCTACTCATTGTGTCTTCCAAGACAGATTGACGAGGAGAACGATTAGGAGCGGTCATGAGTATGGAGGCCTCTACTATTTTGATGCAAACATCGGTTCATCCTTACAAGCATCTGTTGCTGGTAGTCCGGAGAGTGTGGAGTCAATAGCTAGGTTGCATCTTTGGCATGCTAGGCTAGGTCATGTGTCTTTCTCTTCATTAGAAATGTCGTTTCCCGAATTGTTTAAGGGCATTTCAAGTCAAAGTTTAATCTGTGAAGTATGTCAAATGTCAAAACAATGTAGAACTGTTTATCCAATTTCCAGTAATGAAATTTGTGCTCCTTTTGATTTGGTTCATTCTGATGTCTGGGGCCCTTCATCCATTGTTTCTATTGATGGCTTCCGGTACTTTTATCAGTTTTATTGACCACTACTCTCGATGCATATGGATCTACCTGTTAAAAGGACGGGATGAAGTACCATGGATAACTATGGCATTTTGCAAGATGATTGAAACACAGTTTAATTAGAAGATTAAGAAATTCAGGTCAGATAATGCTGCTGAATACTTTGAAAAATCCTTGAACTTATTCATGGAAGATGCTGGCATATTACATCAGTCATCCTGTGCTAATACCCCTCAACAGAATGGGGTTGTTGAGCGCAATAATAGACATCTATTGGAGATAGATCGAGCCTTACTATTCCAGCACAAAGTCCCCAAGCAATACTGGTCTCAAGCTGTACTTACTGCATCATATCTGATAAATCGGATGTCATCTAAGGTGTTGGGTATGAAAACCCCTTTCTTTGTTTTCTGTCCCACTCTTCTAGACTTTTCCCTTCCTCCTCAGGTCTTTGGCTGTATATGTTTCATACATGTTGAAGGATCCAAAGAAGACCAAGCTGGACCCTAAGGCTACAAAGGGAATATTCTTGGGGTACTCTCCTACACAAAAGGGTTACAAGTGTTATGACCTTGTCTCCAAGAGAAAGTATGTCACCAGAGATGTGGTATTCTTTGAGTCTCAACCCTATTTTCAGTCTTCTCAGAATCCTCTTCAGGGGGAGACTAGTGGGATGGAAGAGGATTCTCATTCTCCCTCCTTGTTGTGGCATTCCGGGTCAACCCAGTGAGGCTCCCACTGTGTCGGTTACCTCTCCTGATGCTGTAGATGTTCCTAAAGGCTCCAGTAGGCAACAGAAAGAGATACTCACATACAACAAAAGAAAAAGGGGCCCCCAACCTCATGACAGTAACCAGTTGGACTCGGATCAATCTGTCTCTACAATCCAAGGTAATTCCAACTCACATACTTCTGATTTGGGTCTTCCTATTGCTCTCCGTAAGCCTATCCGCTCTTGCACCACCCAACACCCCATTGCTGATTTTGTTTCTTACTCACATTTATCTCCTGCCTATCACTCCTTTGTGTCTGCTCTTTCCTCTGTGCGTGTTCCTTCTAGGTACTCAGAGGCTGTGCCTGATCCAAGGTGGAAAGAAGCTATGAACGAAGAGATGAAAGCCCTAATGAAAGCAAGAACTTGGGAATTAGTAGATCTGCCAGAGGGGAAGAGCACTGTTGGGTGCAAGTGGGTGTTTACTGTAAAGCACAAGGAGGACGGGTCCATTGAAAAGTACAAGGCCAGACTTGTGGCAAAGGGGTTTACTAAAAAAGAAGGGATTAACTACAAAGAAACCTTTGCCCCAATAGCAAAGCTCAACACAATTCGGGTTCTACTGTCACTAGCAGCAAATTTTTCATGGGAACTTCATCAGTCGAATGTGAAGAATGCCTTCCTAAATGGTGACCTTCATGAAGAGGTATTTATGGAACCTCCACAGGCTATGACTTTGGTAGAAAGGTGTGCAAACTAAGGAAAGCATTATATGGGTTGAAGCAATCTCCCCATGCATGGTTTGAGAGGCTTTGTGGGGCCATGAAAAAAGTGGGGTACACTCAGAGTGGTGCAGACCATACCTTGTTCATAAGGAGACAGGATAGCAAACTTACTGCACTCATTGTTTATGTGGATGATATGGTAATTACCGGGAATGACTTGGAAGAGATAAAAAGACTAAAGGAGTTTCTAGCTTCGGAATTTGAGATCAAAGACTTGGGCCATTTGAGATATTTTCTTGGGATTGAAGTTGTTAGGTCAAGAGAAGGAATTTACATATGTCAGCGAAAGTATGTTCTTGACCTCCTAGAGGAAACAGGCATGATGGGGTGTAGGCCAACAGATACTCCATAAGAAAAGAATCATGGCCTACAAGAATCAGTAGGGGAGGACTACTGTGATAGAGAGAGATACCAAAAATTGGTAGGGAAGCTAATATACTTATTCCTCACTTGGCCAGATATTGCTTATGTTGTGCATGTTGTTGGTTAGTTCATGCACTCTCCAAAGATCCCTCATATGAAAGCAGTTGAAAGGATTCTCAGGTACTTGAAGACTTGCCCAGGAAAGGGAATTCTATTAAGGAAAAACAATAGAATTGAAATTGAAGCTTATACTGGTGCAGATTGGGCTAGTTTTGTTGGAGACAGAAAATCAACTTCAAGATATTGTACATTTGTGGGAGGGAACCTGGTCACATGGCACAGTAAGAAGCAGAATGTAGTTGCTAGATCAAGTGCAGAAGCAGAATATCGAGCTATGGCTCATGGGGTTGCTGAACTCCTATGGCTCAGGACCCTTCTTAATGAGCTTGGTATTAAAGCTGAGGATCCTCTTAGACTGTATTGTGACAACAAGGCTGCCATCAACATTGCAAATAACCCTATGCAACATGACTGGACAAAACATATTGAGATTGGTCGACATTTTGTTAGAGAGAGAATAGTCTCGGGAGAACTTTGCATTCCTTACACTCCATCTGAGATGCAAATTGCAGATGCATTGACTAAAGGGTTGGCTGCAGCAAAGTTCATGGACCTTCTTGGCAAGCTAAACATGATTGACATCCATGCTTAGTTTGAGGGGGAGTGTTGGGTTGAAGGTTTTTTATGTATTGATGGTTCGGCTTATAAGAGTTCTTATTAGCTTGTATTTGAGTTTAAGTTATTATGTACTGGGCCTGTGTTAATGGGCTTAAGTTTGTTTAGTGTTTTAAGTTGTCTGGGTGTCCCATCACTAATCAGGGGCATTCCAGTCTTTCTCTATAACATTGTACTATACTCTAATATAAATAATAGTACTGTCGACTGGGTTATTCAGTTCAATAGTCTCAGCATCTCTTGGTCTTCTTCTCTCTTCTGGTACTTCGACTACAGCACTTCAGCTTTTAGTTTAGAAGATTAACAAATGGTTTTGGCTAAACAAGGGGCATTAAGGGGTGGTTTGTTTTAGGATGAATTGCAATTGAATCCTTTTGGGGGATTAGTCCCTATTTTGGGGACTAGACCTGTGTATTACATTAACCTATCTTGAGAGTTACCGTTTTCTATAAAAAAAAAATAAAAAAAAAATAACGTGAAAACAGTCCATGGTTTTCAACTAATATATTAGATAGTTGTCAAGGTGACTAGGCAATTTTTAGAGGTTGACTCGCCCAACGCCAAGGTGTTTTTGTATTAGGCACTCACCCATATATATTATATTATTTTTTTGAATGTGCATATGTATTATATCATTTTATTGGTTTGTTTTATTTTATTAGAATACACCCTGTTGTATGTTACCATTTTTTTATTAAAGTAATTCTCTTTTATATTAAAACTACGAAAGTTTCTCTCGGTTTGAGACTTTGAGTTCTGAAACGAGAGCTGAGAAGAGAAGCCGAGGACTGGGAAGTTTCCATAGTTCAGTCCAAGTCGTTGAAGACATCCAGGTACGTTTCTTCTTCTTCTTCTTTAATAAATATTTTTGGGATGAAACAGGGGCTCCGCCTCCTCCTCCTTCTTCTTCCTAAAATCACACTAGTACTCCTTTATTTTACTTTCTTACTTTTTTTTAAAACACTTTTGGGAACGAAACAGAGGCTCTGCCCCCTTCTTCTTCTTCTTAAACAGGGGTTGTGCCCCAACTTTCTAAAACTTTCCTGTACTTATTTTAATAATGCATTTTTTTGAACAAAACAGGGTCTCCACCCCCTTAAACACAGTCCACAACTTATTTTGGGAACGAAACAGGGGCTCCGTCCCCTTATTTTTCTCTCTTTTCTTAGCTGCACTCCCCCATTTTTGTTGGCCTGTATGCTAGCTAGGCATTTTATGTTTTATTCAAATGATTTTATTGCTAATAGCTAGCATACAGGTATGTTGGTTGGTATAAAAAACCAACAAAGTAGCTTAAGAGGGGTAGGAATATTTTTTTTTGACAAGAGATATTTTGAGCTTTTTAAGTTTGCATTCTACTTGTATATTTCTTAAGATAGGGTTCTAAGTCTTTAGAAATTTACTGTAATTATTAAATCAAATTACTATTTATAGTAACTTTCGTAGTTATTATTATTATTTTTTTAAAGGTAAGGTAAATTTATTTGATTAAAACTTTAAGAGTACAAAACAGGAACCTGCCAACAACAAGGCAGGCCTGAGGACCCCCCATTTCAAACGCCAAATAGACTGATTTCTCAGTAATTGAGCTGCATCAACATGTTTGAATTCTGGGGTGACTGAAATCCAGGATATCAGTTTACAAACAGCCATCTGACATATTTCCTCTGGCCTTCTCACTCTTTGACTAAAAATTCTGTTGTTTCTCTCAGACCAATAGCCCAGAGCCCAGAGCACTGCTGCCGGGATGGAAGTCCAGACCAACTTTCGTAGTTATTATTAATATTAATTCCCATAGTTTTTTTTTGATGAATAATAATAAGTTTATTAATTCAGAAGTTGATTTAGAGTTGTGAATTCATACAACATCCGAGGAAGAGGCGCGAGCTGCAGCCCCTCCTTGAATTTTACAAGTAAACTAGGAAAGAAATACAGGAATCACAGCTGAGCTCAAAACAACTCTTCCCTATATTAATTCCCCTAGTTATTATTTATAGTAAAGTCATGTTTTACTATTTGTAGTAATTTCTGCTTTCTCTACATTAAGTTAGTTATGGTAGGACTATAATGAGTTATTGGAGGTCTTTTAGGAGTTAGAGTCTTTATTTAAGTGTCCCTATAGGTTACCTATGGGTTTGCCTTAGTTTTTTTTTTTTTTTCTTTTATTAGTAAGTTTGACTTCTCTATAAAGTGGTTAAAAGTTATTTGGGTTAGTTTCTTAGTCCAAATAGAAGTCTGTAAAGGGGCATCCGAGTTCTTATAGTATTTGACAAAATAAAGTTTAGTTTAGTGAAATTTGGTTGTTCCCAAGAATGTTTCTCTTCTTTTCCCCTTTCTCACTTATTTCTTCTTTCCAGTGATCTATCTATTTGTTGTTTACTTTAATAACAAGAGTTCTCTTTATTTCTAATCTCTTGCTCATTCTTTGCTGGATGTTAAAGCCATGTTTGGTTCATTGCTCTAGGCCTCATTCTCTTAATTCTTGCTCATTCTAGGCAAGAATGGGCAAGAATGAATAACTAAGTTGCTTGCTTGTTTCTCTATCACTATTCTTCATCATTAATCACCCAAAGCCCTTCCTTCATCCCACAAAGCTTACCACTAAATCTAATTATTTTGGGCCCCCTACCTTGACCTACATCAATAAGGATGAGAAAACACTACACCTTGATAGGCAGGAAGGCTGTAAGCTACTGAAACATGACCTCGGGGAAGCGGTGGGAGAAAAGAGATTTCTCTCCAGATAGGCTTTTCTTCTTCCGGAAAGGTCCGTTACCCTTGTGTGTGAGATCGATTTGATCTTGGAGGCTTTCTACCTAGTTATTTCTTGTTTTTGAATCGCTTGAAGTTGAAATGGAGAGTTTTGAGTATTGAGCAGAAGTCCATCGGTAACATGGGTCTGGGTGTTAGAGGTACTAGTGATACTTTTGGGTCTAGAATTTTTACCATAGTGAAATTGGATGGTACAAATTATTTAGACAGGGCACAATCAACCAAGATGGCCATTGGTGCTCGTGGGAAATTGGGGTACATCACTAGGGAAGTGAAGAAACCTTATACAGATTCCTCCTAGTGGGTACAAGAGAATTACATGGTGATGTCCTGGCTGTGTAATTCTACGTTTACCCCACATTGGAAAAATTCTTTGTGGGCTAACACTGCAAAGGAGATTTGGGATGGAGTGACTGAAACATGTTCCTAGAAACAAAATGTAGCTAGAGCCTATCAGTTAAGGAACCAGGTGATTAATACAGAACATGGAGATAGACCACTTGACATGTATTCTCCATGCTGAAAACACTTTAGCAGGAGATAGATCACATAGAGATTGTGGTTTTGGAGAGTAAGAAGGATGCAACAACCTGTCAGAAGTTGGTGGAGAAGAATAGGGTCTTTGAGTTCTTAGCTGGATTGAACCCTGAATTTGATATTGCTAGGCAACACATCATTCCCAGAGAAAGTGTGACTCTTTCTCAAGCTTATGCCTTTGTTTCTGGAGAGGAGAGCAGAGCAAGAGGTGTGTTATGTTGAGACAGCCTGGGGTTGACCAATCGGTTGTGATTAGTACAATCAAATCTAAGCCAAATGGAGACAACGGGAGTAGCAAGACTAGGAGGGAGGATAAGGACTTGGTGTGTGACTATTGCAAGAAGACTAAGCATACTAGAGACACTTGTTGGAAGCACTACCTACATGTCATACCAACTCAAGTCAAGAACAAGAAGGAAAATGCAAATGTGGCAATTACAGGAGATTCTTCGAAACCTCTTACCCAAGTTGCTTGGAGTCCATTGTAGTAGCAACAGTTAGAATTGAATTAGAGAAGTATGGACAGCTTATGGGCAAGAAGGATTCAGTCGACTCTAGTTTTTCAAGCGGACAACAAAGCACAAGAGCCAATCACACTACTTCCTTTGCTCATACAAGTAATTCATATGCGATTGCAAATTATGCATCCACCTCAGGAAAGGAGGGACCTCCCTGAATTATAGACTCAGGAGCATCTGATCACATGACCAATATATCTACCCTTTTCAGTTCTTACTAGTTGTGCTCTGGTAGAGACAGATGGTTTCCATATTCCCATTGCTGGGAAAAGGACAGTTAGAGTGACTGATGACATCACTTTATCCTTTGTCCAACATGTCCCTAGACTCCATGCAAATCTTCTTTTTGTGAGTTCCCTGACAAGAAATTTGAACTATTCAGTGACTTTCCTTCCTAGTAATTGTATTTTGTAGGATCTGGAGTAAAAAAGGACGATTGAGAGTGGTCGTTAGGTGAATGGAGTCTACCTTCTGGATGAGATTTCAAGTCATCAGAGCCATCATGTTAGTAGCAACAATAGTAGTGGATCAGAGTCAATGAGTCAGATTATGCTCTGGCATAATTGTTTGGGTCATCTTTCTTTTAGTTCATTAAGATCTTTGTTTCCAAAGTTGTTTGAGTCTGCTCAGTTATCTAGTTTGGAGTGTGAAAGTTGTTAGTTGGGAAAGCATTATAGACATTCTTTTAAACCAAGTAATAAAAGTTCTTTTGCTTTTGATATTGTTCACACTGATGTATGGAGACCTTGTCATATTTCTTCCATGGGTGGTTACTGATAGTTTCTTTTGTTTGTGGATATTACACATGATATTCTTGGATATATTTGATGAGATCACGTGATGAGATACCTATTTTGGTGTGACAGTTCTACCAAATGGTTTTTGGGCAGATTTGTGCAAATTTAGTAGTTGTTTTTGTTTATTTATTGTTTAGATAGGAAGTGGGGACCATTACACTCTTGTTGGGTTCCTTTTCAATGGTTCTTAAGTTATTTATGCAATTTTATGTGTTAGTTGCCTTATAAGGGCATATTAGTCATTGCACCCTTTTTTAATTAAAAGTATAAATACTAGCAAGGGGGCCAGCCAGAATGCATTGGTCTCTTTTTCTTTCTCAATTTCTTCTCTTCTCTTTTTCTTCTTCTTCGTCAAGAAATATCTCTTTTCTTTACAGATTCTTTGATTCAGTAGTTTTCTACTAATTTAAAGATACCAGGAAACTCATTTTCATGTGCAAACCTTTTTTGTGTGTTTCTACCTTTCTGTTTAGGGGATATTGTCCCTTGAATAAATACCATGTCACATGAGTCATGTTTCTTGAACTAGTTTCCTTTCTGGCAACTAAGATTATAACCTTTGTCCTTTCAACACTATGGTATGGTATACGGGCCATTTAAAATGCTCCACTATAAATAATTGGGGAATGTAATCAAGGTATCACTACTTGAAAAAGACAAAATTGTGTTCACAGGAGTTACCTAAGTCCGCATCAGTGCAGTTTCAGGACAATGGAGTAGTGCATATGAGTCTCCCAATGTCCTATACAATTTCAGTGTAGACCTCGATCCTGCTAAATGAAGGAGCTACAACTCAAATATGCTCCAAGATATGATGAAGCTTTGAAACCTGCCTTCGAAATAATGGTTCCAAACGGAAGGATGGAATGCCACTCTGCCATCTTTTAGCATCATACATCTCATTCCATGCCTGTACTATCTCATCCATCTTGAAATCTAAGCCTGTATTTAAGACAAATGATCAAACTATAAATTAGTATTTTGTTAACAACACAAAGAGAGAGGCAGACAAGCAGAGAGAGAAAGAGAGAGAGAGAGAGAGATCAGTGAACATCAGTATTTTTACCTTCCACTGCAGTTTTAATGGAACAGTGGCTCTTTAACATAATAGTAATGTCTGTTTGAGAGGCTCCCGCAAATTCAAATTTTTCAACTGCAGCCTCCAAACATTCATCCCATACAGGTATCCCTAATTTGAATTCAACAATAGATCGCTCATACAGAATTGTACCCCATAAAAGGTTTATCTGAGATCTCATATTTGCAGCGTGCTCTGAAGCTTCTTCTACTGAGATATATTTGAATGGTCCTTCCAACCCCATTTTATGCAATTGTACTTTAACCTTTCCCCATTTGGAAGTTTTGTTAACCTTGTTACTTTCGAGAATTTTGCTCAGACTCTCCTCTTCCATCTCCTCCCACATCTTGAAACCCTTCTCCATATTGTCCTCAGCACTGTTATAAAGTTGTAGTACGTCTGAAGAGGGCCATGTCTCCAAATCAACCTTGGTCCCAATAGCATAGTACCAAGAAAGTTTTGCTTGCTCAAACTGTTGCTGCCCAAGTGCAAGATGGCCTTCATAGAAGTCAGATTTGATCCTTAGAGCTTCTTTATATCTAATTCCTGCCTTAACATATTCCTTTTGTGCCCACTCATATGCAGTTTTAACCTGGGCAAGTACATTTTCTTTTGAATCATTTTCTGCGATTAACACCCTCTTCCTTGCTGTGGACATGTGAACATTTCCCCAGTTGAATAAGGCTAAGGCTGCCATCTCCTGGAACTTCTCTGATGCAGTATCAAAATAGTTCTGTGCTGCTTTACTCGTAACAGTATCCTCCATAGCCTCTGAGTAGAACTTCATACCCATCTCATGAAGGTCCAAATATGCATCTGAATTGAACCCAACATGGTTCTTGAACAGCCGAGCAAATTGGATGATCCAGTCATCAATATGAGAGGACCCTGTTTCCATTTCCCCAACATTTCTTGCATTTCCATTCTTCACAATGCTTTTTTTGTTTCTTCCAAGCTTATTAACCTCCACTCTATCCAGCAATGGTTCGTGTTCAGGGTTAACTTCTACAACATACAGCCTGATAGAACCCTGTGGTTCAGCTGATGCTTCAGCCCACCTCAGCTCTACGGTAGAGGTGATTGTAACCAAGTCGCCTTCTTGATCCTTGTATTTAATGAGAACAGCCTTCAAGCTTGGGAATCGATCTTGAATTGTATCCCTTACCTGCAGAATGCTGCAATTGGAAGGTACATGCACGCACCTTATGTCCTCCCCAAACACAAGTTTTATAGTCCTCATGGTTACTACTTCTTTGACTTCTTCGGAATTACAAACAGTATCCTCCACAACCACCTGGTCTTCGGCTTTCTTCTCCTTATCCTTGTCAATCTTCTTTTTTCTTTTCTCTTTTATTACTTTGCTCGAAGGAGGTGGTTCAACGTATTCTGGAGCCAAAACAATAGCTTCACCATCCACCCTGAGACCTTTCTTCTCAAGCTCCTTTTTCACCCTTTGTGCAATTTCCAGCGCCATAATATTATTCGTTTCGATGTTTAAAACAGAATTAACATCTTTGAATGCCAAATCCAGTTTATTAAGAGATTCATAACACCTTGCTCTTTTTAAGAGAGCTTTACTGTACTTGGGGAAGGATTCAAGTGCCAAATCGCACTCTTTTATCGCCCTGGGAAACTCACCGATGCCCATCTGCATATAGCAAGCCGCCATGTTACTCCGAAGGTAGGGAATATCTATATGGTCTTTCGGAAGCAACTTGAGGGCCTTCTCATACTTTATCATGGCTCCTTCATGATCTCTCTTCTGAAACAGCCTATTCCCCTCATCCTTTAATTCCTCAGCCATAGCAATGGAGACAGCTGTGTCCTTTTCATCGGCACTCTCGCTTGGCTCTCCTGATTTGCTACCCTTCTTCTTTCCTCCAGATTTCCCCATTGCAAACCCACAACCAGAACAACACAATGCCCAGAATTCTTGTTTTTTCTACCAAACCAACCCTCACGGCTCTAATCCGATAACCTATTAAAAACATTCAATAAAAGAAGATCGGTCTCTTTTCTGTGAGGACCGGGACCGAACTTCTCTGTACGAGAATCAATCCAAAACAATAAACGAAACAAAAAACAGTTCTGCTTTCAGTAAAACAATCATCAATGCCCTAAATTCCACCTAAGAAACCCAAATGTATCCCAATGCACCTGGAAAAATGCGCTCCTCTGGATTAAAAAAATGCAGCCTTGTTTACAAGAATCACAATTCTGATCAGAAAACTTATCTGGAAGACGAAATCTCCTGCACAAGCTTCGAATTCGGTAAAATCAAGGCGATATCACCCGCAAATCCACTATTTCTTCAATGGCAATGGCATCAATGGCTGCAGAAATGGTCTGAGTCGCCAACCATTTTCCTGGTTTAGAGAGGTTCCTCTGCCTAACGGAAACGCCACAAGAAGCTCCCAATCTTCGGTGGAGCCCACGTCTCCATGAACTCCAACGTTGTTGGGACAATTTGGAAAGCGGCCAACCACATGGGTCCCACATCATAGTGACGGGATGAAGTTCAGAGAGTTCAGATTCGCACCCCTCACACGCCCCACGTGCACATCTCATCGTGCATTGGAAGCATCTCCCGCGTCATCATGGGAGATGTTCTAAATATACGACTGGGATGGGCAAGGGGTGCATATGGGGCGTGCTGTGTAGAGCGCCTGTACGAAAAGTTCAAATCAGCCCCCACAACGTCCCACACCACATCCCCGCCGTGTATTGAGAACATCTCCCGATGATGACGGCGGGGATATGGTGTGGGACGTTGTGGGGGCTGATTTGAACTCTTCGTACAGGCGCTCTACACAGCACGCCCCATATGCACCCCTTGCCCATCCCAGTCGTATATTTGGACCATCTCCAATGATGACGCGGGAGATACGAATTCCCATAAATAATAACGAGAGGATCATAATACGTACGAGATACGTTAGTGAGAGAAAGAATTCATATATGCGCCTCACAGTATATTCCAACCGTGCATTGAGAACATCTTCCAATGATCATACCGAAGATATGTTGAGATATACACGTGGGGCGCAGATGTAAATTCAGTGAGAGGACCTGGGTCCGGCTATCAATGATTCGATCAAAATCAACTAGAAGATTGATTAAAAAGGGTGTGAGATATGGATCCCAAATCCCAATCTATTGGTGAATAGAACAAAAAATTGGGAATGTGCCCTCATGGTTTATTCCCTTTTTCTTTTTCTTGGCTTTTTCTCCCACTATGAAACGAAATTGAATGAGGGAGAATAGCAGGATCGTATTCGTACGATTTAAAAACAAGGTGGGGTCCTTGGAATCCCAGTGATTGTTCCACTTATTAGAGGGATTGTACTCATGGTTTTCAAAAAGGGAATTGGATTTTTGTAAAAAATGTTAATTTGATCAACAAACCTCTTATTTAGATGGTTGAATTGTTCGAACTGTTCAACGATTTTGACTATTTTTTATTTTTTTTATTTTTATTTTATTTGTCAAAACGAGATGATTGTTCAACTCGAGAACTGGACTCTGACCGATTTGTTGTCTGGGTCAGTTTTAAAAACCTTGGTTGTACCGATTGGTATATACTGCCTACAAAAATCCCTTCCAACACAAAATCAGCTACGCTCTTTATGGACCCACCTTAAATTGGATGAAATGACGTCTAAGGTGGGGTCATAGTAGTATATGAAAGGTCGTGATCTATGTACAATTTCATTTGATCTGCTACT
This sequence comes from Nelumbo lutea, assembly GCF_056320005.1. Taxonomy (NCBI): domain Eukaryota; kingdom Viridiplantae; phylum Streptophyta; class Magnoliopsida; order Proteales; family Nelumbonaceae; genus Nelumbo; species Nelumbo lutea. The sequence continues at coordinate 17,740,801 of NC_142691.1, forward strand.
AACAAACCGTTCCCACAAATCTATCCATAAAAGAGTACGGATCTCCTACCCATGATGATTCTACCCTCAGCGACCCACTATTACCAAAAAAGAAACGGTAAAATACAAAAACCTCCTCTAAAGTTTCTGACAATCATAAAAACTTCCCCTATAGTTTCATTTTAGCAAAAACCTCCCATTTATTTTTGACAAAATTAATAAAAACCTCCCTTCCGTCAATGTTCAAAACTGAAAACGTTAAAGAGATGATATTTTTTTTCAAAATACCTATTTTACCCTTTCTCAAACACTATTCATCTTTTTCCCCATTCGAACCTAGAAGTAGAGGTAGCGGCAACACCCCTCTAACCTCTAACCTCTCGTTTGATTTTATATTTTTTGTTCTAATCGATTAATTAAGGTGCCAATATCTTTATATATACACCCTTCTATTCCTTCCATCCCTCATCCTCTGCATTTCACAAGAGAGATATCTATTATCTAGCTTTAGAGTTTATTAGAACCACTAGGCTCAGTCATCAATTCGCCATGGAAGGAGTGGGAGCTCAAACCACCAAAAATGGTGGTGTTGGTGAAGGAAGTGGCATTCAGGCCTGGCAGAATCAGAGATTGCCTAATTTCTTACAAAGCATGAACGTTAAATATGTGAAGCTGGGGTATCATTACTTGATGAAATATCTAGTCACTTTCTCTCTTGTTTCGGTGATGGTTGTGACCCTGGTCCAGGCGTCGTAGTTGAACTCAAAAGATATCCTTGAACTATCACATCAGCTTGAGAACAATTTGGTGAGTGTCGTCATTTGCTCTGCACTACCTATATTGGGTGTTGTCGTCTATTTCATGACGCGACCATGCCCTGTGTATCTGGTGGACTTTGCCTGCTACCTCCTTCCCCCAAACCTGAGGGTTAAATTCAAGGATTTCATGGAACACTCAAGGCTCACTGGGGACTTCGATGAGTCTTCGCTCGAGTTCCAACGCAAGATCCTCGAGCACTCCGAACTCGGTGAGGAGACACACGTCCCTGACGCGATGCGCTACATTCCTCCACAGCCAGTGATGGCTAACGCTAGGGAGGAAGCCAAGCAAGTCATGTTTGGCACTCTAGAAAACCTCTTCTCCAATATCTCCATGAAGCCTAAGGACATTGATATACTAGTCGTGAACTGTAGCTTGTTCAATCTGACCCCTTCGTTGTCCGCCATGATTATCAACAAGTACAAGCTAAGAGGTAACATTAGGAGCTTTAATTTTGGCGGAATGGGATGTATTATGGGAGTGATCGCCATCAACTTGGCCAAGGACATTCTCTAGGTTCACTGCAACACTTATGTCGTCGTCGTCAGCACTGAGAACATCATCCAAAACTGGTACTTCGAGAACAAGAAATCATCATCCCGAAGAAGATGAGAGAGCAAGAGATCGGATTTAGAGGGGTGCTGCCGCTGCATCTGCTTCTGGGTTGGAACGGGGAAGAAGATAAGAGTGTCGAGAAAGGGTAAAATAGGTATTTAAAAAAATCATCTCTTTAATATTTTTCGTCTTGGTCATTGACGAAAGGGAGGTATTTGTTAATTTTGTCAAAAATAGAGGGGAGGTTTTTACTAAACTGAAACTATAGGGGAGGTTTTGGTATTTTACCGAAAAAAAACCCACTAGAGACCATAGTTACTTATGGAGAATATCTTATGCTATTAGATGTTATTACGTATAGGGAGATGTTTTCAGTGCACAAAGGTAGCGTTTTACGCAAATAGAATTCTTGTGAATAAGAGATCCGAGTGCCCATAGAATACAACTACCTGAGTTCAAATCAGCCCCCCACAAACGTCCCACAACACATCCCCGCCATGTATTGGAAACATCTCCTGTTATGGGACATTATGGGGGGCTGATTCGGTCTCCCATTGCCCACCATTAGAAATATCTCCCCATCTCAATGTGCAGTTGTAATGTCCTGCGGGGTAGAGACATGAGAACAACTCATGGGCATCATATCCGAGCATGTAGAATTTGTATTTGCTTCTCCACAAAGCGTACCCTATAACACCCCAACCATGCATCTCTATGACAAATACAAGAAATGTTCTCAATGCACATGAGATAATCATGTATGAGAATTCTTATGTTGGAACTTATTGGAAGGGTTTATGTTGCAAGAATTCATCTCACACCACAAATTAAGTTGGAAGTTTTTTCTTTCTTTTGTTGGCAAAAGATCCCAACCAAGGTTCAAAGTATCAAAGAGGTGTATTGGTACTAAAAACCTTGCACTTTTTTATATATATATTTTTTTAAATTTGGTCTTTGGGTATATAAATATACACATATTGCTTTTGTAGCTGCTTTATCTGCCTGAAGTCGTGTAAACTAGAAATAAATTAACAAATATGAAGCAAAACCTACTCCCTCCCATCCCAAGAATAATTGAAGAGAGTTACCTCCGGTCACCAACATTGGCATAAAAAAAGTAGGAATGGATAAATAACACATAAATCAAGGGCTATGCTTCCGTAAAGCCATATCCGACAACGCTAGTCATATACAAAAATAGCTACGATGGTCAGCGAAATGACTCCGGATCTCATGCCCATGAGAACTCTGCCCACGCCTACCCACAATACACTACCCCCTGTGAATTGGGAACATCTTCCTTTGCATAGTATTATGCAGAGGATGAGATGTTCTCCATGTGTGGCTGCGATAAATGTGGGCAAAGTTCTTGTGGGCAGGAGATCTGGACTCCAGCGAAAGAAGAATGATGAGAAACTTGTGGTGAAATAAAAAAAAAATGACACCTGATCTATAGGATATATCTTATTGAGATTCCAAAGAAACCCCTTGATCAATGGTGTTAATAGTCCTACAAGCACTTCAAAAAATCCTGAAAAACGGACACAATCTTTAAAAGGGAAAATCTATGATGCAGAAAAGATGGTATGGAAAGAGCTTTGACCAATCAAAGCCCACCCATGAATTTTGATAAATAACACCTAATTTGCTATCACCTTTATAATTCCAATTGATTGGTCAAATGCTTTTCAGATATCATACCTTTTCCATATCATAGTCGAACCCTCTTTAAAAATACCTCCTACCACTTGTGGAATGAAATTGACTAAATAGATCTCATTCACTGATACAAAATCCACATGCCTTTGAACATAAATCTAAGAATTGCAAGTTAGTCTAGTAAATGAATCAAATAAAGTGGAATTTTGAGAAGTGAGAAAGAGTTTCATATGACAACGAAGATCATGGATTCCCATTGAGAGTTAGACAAGATGTTTTACAAGCAAAGCATACATTCATGTCTAGCATTGAGATTTCAACAATTGGGTACACTGTTTCTAGGGCCTGATAACCTATTCAACATACATCTAAGGATATTTAGGATCTCTTAATCTAAAATTCCATTTTCATCTTTGAACTAAGTACCAGAAAGGTACTACTACATTCCAAATTCAAGTTATCTAATACCTTTCCTTGTTTAATGTACCTCAAGGAAATGATAAGATGTAGATGCTTCCATGCACAAAGCAAGTTGATGCCTTGTATTATTTGATGAATTCATCAAAATAGAAATAGACAAATCTTTTAGTAGGGTACACTAGTTAGATTTCTATCTTACAAACCTTTCTTGTTCTTCTTCTTATTTTTGTTGGTGAATTATCTCAACCACTACTCAGCTAGCTCCGACCACTAAAACCTTGGCCTCAACATGGTTAGAAGTTACTGTTTTTTGTTTATGTTTTTCTTTGTCAAGCCCATATCTCTAACATGGACTTGTTTCAAAATCGACTATGCTTCTGATCTGGTAGACTTCTACAATGTTTGATATTCCAACAGGTATGAAAGGACTATCCAAGATTAGTCCTGGAGTTTTGATAGTTGTGATGCAACTTGTTTTAATATAGAGTTAACTCGTTTCTTTGACAATCTTTCTTCAGTACTTGAAGAAGACAATCTTTCCCTATCTTATATAAGCCAAAATAAAAAGCATTTTGGTTGGTTTTAACTTAAAAGATGACAAACTAAGGGAATACGCTACTTTGGTTGGTTACTATGTTTTTGGAAAGCATTAACAGATAAGAATTCAGATAAAAAACAATCAAAGGACATCTGCCCATGAAGACATAATTAAAGCAGATTCATAGTTACAAATGGATAGCCACTAGTTTATGGATTTTTCTAAAATACCATTACAAAAAAAAAACATAAATAAAATGCTACACATAAAGCACATTCTTAGTTACAAATGCTACGCACAATCAAATAAGAAACAATCAAAGGAGATCTACTCACCTTTAACAAATAAGAAACAAGCAAAGTAGATTTGCTCACAGATGTTTGGCAAGAATAATCTATTTTCTTTGACTGATTGTTATTGTATGAAGTTACATGCATTAGCAAAGACCAGAATCAACAAAAAAAAATCATGTTGGTATGAAGTTAATAGTTTCATTAGGAAAAAGGAAATAGAGCTTTATACGATCAACAAATTCAAGGTATGTGGTACCTCATCCAAAAAATCCCTTACTTGGATTGCCTAAGATGACCTAAAAAAGAAAAAATGAAAACAAAAGAAATGCATACCTGAGATCGAGTATTATCAACATAACAAAATGCTAGAACTGAAACAAATAAAAAATAAAACAACAAAATTATAACAAAACAAATCTATAACATACCTGAAACAAATCTAACAGAAACAAATCCATATGAGACCAACACTAGCAGACCTGAAACAAATATATAACAGAACAAATCTAGATGAGCGCTAGATTTGGAAGAGGCAGATGCCCAAAGTCAGATCTAGAGTTTTGGTGTTAAAATGAACACCTTGAATTGTAGATCATACATCTTTTGGCGTTGGACAACCAAGGATGTGTTAGAAGAGTTAAGATACATCATATGGATGGCTGAACCAAATGCTAGATGGCTAGGTGAAATTTCAAAATTTTCTTAATCCTTTTATGAATTGAATTCCACAAGTTTCAAAAAACTATATTTTTTCTGAATCTTTCTTGCACTGAACTAGACCACATATGAAACCAAACTAAGGGGGAGATGCGTACCTGATATGGATACCACAAATGCAGATCCCAAGGTGGAAGTTCGCGCCCAAATTATTCCTAAAACCAGCCTCCACTAAAGATGCCAGTGTATCGGTGAAGCTGATTCAGCAATATAGTTTTCAACAAAACTGCAACCCAATTACTTGGATCGAACTGGGGAAGGTGAGTCTAAAATTTCCTAAATTTTTCTTGCAAAAATCAAATAAAAACTTATCTAAATCAGTCCCAAATAGCTGATGTCGAACTGCGAAAAAACTTGGAGACAAAAGGGTGTAGAGAGAAACAAAAACTACAAAAATATGAAGTTATCTTAAACTGGTCCGCCCCCTCCTCTTTTATAATCTCTTATGGAGCTATCTCCTAATCTATATATACCTTATCTTCTTATAAAATCAGGTGCTCTATACCCAGATTCGCCTTAGGCTCATCAGCTACAAGGCTTACGACCCAAGGATGTTGTATGACCAACTTAGGCCTGATTTGTATGGCATGAGACCCCACAATGACCTCACATAAATCCACATGGGTTCGGCCTAGTCTCTATTAGAAGGTTTAGCCAAATTCAATGCTAAACATAATGAACCCTTTAAGAACACTATTATGGGCTCAATATGGACCCAACATTTAACACTAAATGATCATTGAATTTAGGCATCCTATGAAGACCCAAGGATAATTGACTTAAGTAAGATAAAACCCATCAGGTAATCAACCATGTAATGGTCTCTTACACTTAGACTCTCGACCCATATATATATTGCAAAACCAAATCTCAAACTCAGTTGAAATCCATTGTCGGTAGTTTAGGTTTTCATTAGAGAAAGTGTAAGCCCTACCATTCACTTTGTCCAACAAAGGGATCGGTCTTATCACTATGATAACCCACTCAGATGAACTTTCAGACTGCCCCAACATACCTAGGTTTTGACCCTTGATGGATCTCACTGATTGGTATATCAATGACGATCCAATTCAATACCTAGTGTAGTACCATAATCAAGTTTAGGGGTTATGCGTAAGTTTTTAGTTTTGCCCATCAATCTCCAAGGTCCAAGGCATAACTAGAAAATGGTTTGGGTTTAGTGTTTCATCCAAACACGCAATGCATGTACTTCGGATTTAACTCTAGCAACTAAGACAAGTTGCCCTAACTTTTTTTGCAGCACATCAATGTTAACTTTGGTAGGATAAACTCTCCAAGTCTATCCAATGGTTGAGAACATCCTAAACTAACATGAGTCTCATAAGTGTCTAATTTAAGAGGTAATTATATGGAAGCATACCAGTATTAACATGAAACATTAATATACTTTTATTCATTTATAATAAATGTATCTGCACATCAATCTGATTGGAGTTAAGGCCATACACTGTCTAATAGCTCCCACTTGTACTTAGGTCCAATTGGGTACAAGCCTCAATCCCATACTGTCCATATGTTTCTCAAACACATTTTGTGTCAGTGACTTAATCAATGGATTTGCCACATTCTCTGCTTATGCTACCTTCTAAATCTGGATATGCTCTTTACCAACAATCTCCCGTAGATCCAATGTTGTTGCATAAATAGTGGAATGGGTGATATGGTAGGATTCCAAATTCCAAGATGAATTTTTTCATCCATACTACTTATTAGACAGCTTCACTTATGACAATGTGCTTGGCCTCGATCGTGGACTATTTTTCTTACTATATAGGGTCCCAAAGGATCCAGATATAGGCTTTCTATTATTTAGGTCAAGTTGGAAAACGACATCAGTATAGCCAACCATTTGTAGTGAAATACCATCAAAGACAAGACAATAGTCTTTAGTCCTCCATAGGTACTTTAGTATGTTTTTTCACAGCAGTTCAATGCTCTTGTCTTGGGTTATATTGGTATCAACATACAACACTGATGGCCTGAGAAATGTCTGATCGATTGCATAGCATGGCATACATGATGCTCCCAACAACTGAGGCAAAGGGAACCTTTCTCATGTCCTCTATCTCCTTAAGGGTCTTAGGTGACATTGAAATAATTCAATTGTCCTCTTTGATCTATCTCTATAGAGTCGAAGTCCCAAGATATAAGAGCCTTCTCTAAGATCTTTCATGGAAAATTGCTGCAAAAGCCGTACTTTCACCGAATTCAACATTTCTACATCATTCCCAATGAACAGAATGTCATCTACATACAGAATCATAAATGTCACCTTATCTCCCACTCTACCCCTACTATTAGTGTCTGTTAATGTTCCGTCAAAATCTGTACACATGTGACTCCACATGACATATAATTTTTTTTTTAAATCCAATATTATCTTTCATCCCTCTTCTGTAAGTCAAGTAAAAATCAACGCCCATGTCATCGTCATTGCTGGAAGGCCAATCATCCAACCACGTAACCCATGCAACAATTTTGTCCTGAGGATGCCAAAATGCTTGTCGTGAATGGAATCATCTTTGTTGATCCAAAGTGGGAGAAAGAATTGCCTAGAAAGCTTCCAGATCTAAAGTTCAAGGATGTGGAGTGCAACAACAATTAAATTGATGTTCCAAAAGATGGTAGCAGAAATTTGAGAGAAGTTATAGTGGTGCATCCAGTGGCCCGATGACATGGAAGTGGGTGAGGTTAAAGAATGGATGTGGAGAGAGAGAGGGGGGGGTCAAGATTTCAGATAGTTGGACAGGTTGTCAAAACCTCCAGTTGTAAACACGGGTGTTCTTACAAAAAAGGGACGAAGTGTATTTTGGTTTGGTGATCAATCTGTAAACATGGGTGTTCACTATTGTTGAACACTAGGGCTATTCATAAGAATGCCCAACCCGACCAAACCGACCAACCCGGACCGACCCAACCCGAGTCGGCCATGGTTTCATCAGTACCGATCGGTTTCAGGTTGGGAAAATATATAAACCGATATATCAGGTCAGTTTCGGTTTTCCTGTATGAAAACCGAAACCAACCCAACCCGTACTGAACTAGTCTACTAGTTCGGTAGTTCCTAATTTGAGTAGTTTCCTACTTAACTATAACTAGTCTTCTACTAGAACTAGAAGGCCCATTAGGCAATTACAATTAGAATAGACAATCTATCCTAGTTTCTAATTTTCTATAATCTTTTACACCAAATAGGCAACCCATTAGGCAATTACAATTAGAATTCAATTAGGTGTCCTTTTGTATAGGAGCAAAACCAAAACCGACCCAACTCGACTCAAACCGACCAGGTCAGTTTGGCCTATCAGTGGGTTGGTTTCGGTTTCTACCTCAGGTAACCCGACCAGGTCGGGTCGGTTGGGAAAACCCCAATAAATTGACCCAACCCGACCCGTAAACACCCCTAATGAACACGAGGGTTCGGTGCCTCAAAGAGCACCAGCATGGAACGCTTACCATGTAGCAGATGAGATCGTACGAGGGAAGGGGGGTAGAGGAAGAAAATCATTGGATGGATTGTAGATGAGATCATATGGTGGAGAGGAGAGGGAGAATGAAGGTGGCTTGTAGAAAATCGTCGAAGGCCTGCAAATAAGACCATACCAACTTGTAGGTGGAGAAGGAGAACAAAGAGGGGCAGTGGTGGAAGAAGAAGATAACTGTAGCTGTTGGAAGTTGTAGCAGCATCGGTAATTTTGATCGATTCTCTCCCTTTTATTATGTTCTTATTAATGGAGGGAATAGAATTGGAAGCTAAGGGTATTGGCAGAGCTCTTTGTCCTCTTTTGAGAAGGTTCTCATTTAGGAAATACAACTGATCACAACAGGTACGTTCCTTCTCAGCTTTGCACTTACCGGACTCATTTGGAAAGGTTTTCCACTTGGAGAGGCCATCGTCGGTGAGGAGAGGGTTAGAAGGGCTGTTAAAAGTAGTGACCAGTTGAGGGTGTTGACAGAGCTCTCTGTCCTCTTTTGGGAAGGTTCTCGTTTAGGAAACAGAATTGATCACAACAAGCACGTTCCTTCTTAGCTTTGCACTTACCAGACTCATTTGGGAAGGTTCTCCACTCAAAGAGGCCATCGTCGGTGAGGAGAGGGTTAGAAGGGTTGTTAAAAGCAATCACCAGTTGAGCTCAACCTTCACTGGATCCATCCTATGCAACAGATTTATAAACTGATCCATGTCCAATGTCTGCCTCCTCAATGTCTTCCCTTTGAATGCCAACACCCTCCCTACCGCCTGCAAGATTGACCATGACAGATCAGAGGCTCTCTTCCTTTCCACAAATATTTATTCTATGTTGGTGGTGCCGGCAACCGATGGGAGGATGGCAAATATTTTGGGTTGGGTTTTATTTTGAAAATGTGAGAAATAGTGGAGGGCAAATTTGACATTTCATTCATTTCCATTAGCATTTATCGATGATGTCAATTCTTAGAAATAGTAGGGGTACTTTAAGACGATATGTAAACAGTAAGGGTAGATTTCGTCAATTAGCTAAACTATAAGAGTAGTTTAAGAAATTTTCCCTTTAAAGATTGGTGAGAGAGACAACACTTTCTGCCGATGCCTATTGGAGTAATATTCAAGAGTAAAAAGGAAACTAAATTAGTGATCTACAAAGAAAACATACAAATAGCTAATCGAACAAGTCATCCATTTCAGAGAGAAGGCTGAATTAAACTTGGGAAAACAAAAGAGTTCAGCAATTTGATCTATAATGCAACATAAGTTTTCCTTGCTTGGCCTCTTCTTTCTTCCTCTTTTTTCATCCATTCATTTAATTTCACACATGCAATAAAGAGAAGCTAATGTGTAGAAAGCCAATAGGCAACCATGCAAAATCATGCAACCATGTAGGGGTGCCAATTGGACTAGATTTGGTCCAATCCAAATCAATTCAATATGAATCCATTACAGATGGACTAGGTTCCATCCAATCTGACGAATACTCTGGACCATTTTGGACCAGTCCAATTCAATGTCTAGACCATCCAATCTGTTCAAACTGATTTTAATTTAGATTAATTGGTTCCAACACAAACCTGACCCATTGAAGTTTATCTTTTATCAATGGATTGGGTATTGGTTCAATCCAACCCAATCCAATAAAAATTCATTATGGGAGGACTAGGCTCATCAGTCCAATCCAATAAATACTTTGACCCATTAAGTCTAGATTGGTCCAATTCAATATGACTTATTAATCCGTCCAATTTGTCTAAATTGATTTTGAGTTAGAGGGGTCCCAATTCAAACCGGGTTCATTGGGACCCCTACAACCATACAACAGATGTAACCATGAAAGCTCAGAGAACCTTAGAGAGAAAGATCCTAGCATGCACCGCATAAACACAGACATAAAGAAAGTCACCAGTCCACCAGGAATTAGAATGGGTCGTTTTGATTCTAATTCCATACCCCTATTCTTATGAACCAAATGGACCCTAAGTGTTCAAAACATGAAGAAAAAAAAAAAAAACAGGTATTGGCAAATCAATAAAGGAGTGTCCAACATTGACAATGTCCTACACTGCTTATGAGCATAGAAATGGATTACTTGGGTTGATAGGGCTTGTTTGTTTGCTTTGGCATCTGACATATGAAAGTGCAATAAATACATTAAGAGGTATATTAGTATTGAAAAACTTTTCTTTCCTCCGAACTCCGAATGAAGGGAATGTTGTTATAAATTTTGAACTCTGAAAATGGTTAAATATCCATTTTAATCTCATATATGAGAATTTTTATTTATGTTTTGGGGGTATCATTAGGAAACAAATAGTTGTAAGACTTCTCTTTAAGAGATAAGAGGAAATGAACAACCATTTTCCTCTTAAAGTTGTAAGATTCCTCTTAAGATATAAGAGTTAAAAGAAAATGAGCATTCCCTTAAAAACTACTACCCATCATTTGATTAAATTAGAAGTGATGGGCCTCCCGAAAATTTCATCAAAAATTATTTATCCATTTCAACCCAAAATTAGAAAGTGGTGAGACTCCACGTATGGGTTGGTACCAATTGAACCGACCCAAGTAAGACTCTGATAGAAGAGGGAAGAGATTTGGCATCACTTTCCCATTTCCACTAAGAAAAGCAAATACCAACTTAAGTTGAATATTAGAAAGTAGAAATTAACTTACATATGCAACAAAATATTAACCACTCCAAAGCTTACTAGAAAAGAAAAACAACTAACCCATGACAGATGGAGGCTATTCTATCTCAAGATAGAAGAAAACCAGTAATTTAGAAATTATTCTGTTTTTAAGCCTATATATATATATATAGGGGTGCAGGAAATGAAATCTACTTGTGTGAGTAGATTCCCACGTCAAAGCAACCTAGTAATTACTGCCATATAAATAATAGTAACTATTGATAATTACAGTAATTTAATATATATATATATATAGGATAGGGGTGCAGGAAATGAAATCTACTTGTGTGAGTAGATTCCCACGTCAAAGCAACCCAGTAATTACTACGATATAAATAATAGTAATTATTGATAATTATAGTAATTTAATAGATATATAATTAGTGATTATAATATATAATTACTGTTATTATAAATATTGTTAATAAATAGATATTTACTTTAAATTAAAATTATAAATATTGTTATTAATAAATACTATTAATAAATTTAGTAATTATTATTATATTAAAATCAATTAAAAATGTTATTAAAAGTATTGTTATTGATTATTTAATAAAATATTATAATTACTGACTATTACTAATAAATACCATTAATTTAATTTAATTTTGGTAATTATTAATTTAATGAATATTGTTAATAAATCCTATTCATAAATTTAATATTTATTGTTATATAAAAAATAACTAAATAATATTATTAAAACTATCATTAATGATTATTTAATTAAATAGTATAATTACTTGCTATTATTGATAAGTGTTGTTAATAACGTTCTGACAATTGACGGTTCGACCATCTAGTTCGAACAGATGGCCCATTTTGAGAACAAAAATTACAAGCAAAAAATTACGAAACTGTTTTGGCCACCGGTTTTTGGGTTGATGATTTGATCATCTAGTTCAAATGGACGGTCTATTCTGACAACAAAAATTATAGGCAAAAAATTGAGTTTGTGAGGTCCATTAGGTAGTATAATACATGTTATGTCATTCAAGCGTATGACTCATACGACTCGAAAATGGACCATTTTGGCCACCAGTTTTTTGGGTCGACGGTTCGACTGTTCGATTCGAACGGATGACCTATTTTGACAACAAAATATTACAAGCAAAAAATTACGGAACTGTTTTGGCCACCAGTTATCGGGTCAACGGTTCGAACGAATAACCCATTTTGACAACAAAAATTATAGGCAAAAAATTGAGTGTGTGAGGTCCATTAAGCAGTATCATATGTGTTATGTCATTGGAGCATGTGACTCATACGACCCGAAAAGGGAACCGTTATGGCCATCGAACGGATGGTCCATTCTGACAACAATAATTAAAAAATATAAAAACGGCCAAAAACCATTGAATGGGTCAACGGGTTAATGGTTTGACCACCCGGGTCAATGGGTCGTTGACCGATTCAACGGTTTTTGGTCAGGGATGGGATTGGGGTAAAACGGAACTGGTTGTCTGGATGGTTCTCGATTAAAAATAAAATAAAAAAATGGATGACCCGTTCTGACAAAAAAAAATTACAGGCAAAAAATTGAGTGTGTGAGGTCCATTAAGCAATACCATACATGTTATGTCATTCGAATGTGTGACTCATATGACTTGAAGATGGAACTGTTCTGACTACTGATTTTCGGGTCGATGGTTTGACTGTTCAATTCAAATAGATGGCCCGTTCTAACAACAAAAATTAAAAAAAAAAGACAAAAAACCATTGAATGGGTCAACGGTTCGATCGCCTGGGTTAATGAGTCATTAACCGATTCAACGAATTTTGGCCAATGACCGAGATTAGGATAAAACGGAATTGATTGCTTGGATGATTTCCAATTAAAAAAAATAAAAAAAGCCAAAAACCATTAAACAGGTCATCGGAGGTTGATGGTTCGACCGCTCGGATTAATAGATCATTGGCCGATTCAACAATTTTTAACCAAAGACCAGATGAACGGATCAACTGGTCGAAGGTTCCATTCTAGCCGATGCGAAGCAGGCCCCTCCGTTAGTTAAGAAATTATTTAACAAAAAGAAACATGAGCACTAAATTAAAAGCATTTATTTCCGTAAGGATTAAACTAAAAGTATCATACGATATAGAGATCATCAGAAAGACTCACCGTCGTCACCGAATGGACTAGTTCCAGACTTCCAGCATATTATTGGATCATATAGTGATACAAATCCCTGCCTTGGGCCCGGCCCAAACCCAGTAGGTTCTGGTTCAGGCTACAACCTTTACCCTCTCTAGCCTAGCATCGTTACATGTTGCATGCGCCTGTCACCTCACGATAATCATTGGATATCATTGATTGTTTTCGTTCCCTTCTTTTTAACGAATTTTGTTGTAACAGCCAGCCAGGCCTATCTATAAAGAATGAATAAAGGGATAACGAATTCTTGACAAAATAAACCTACTTTTATCTCTGACCTTGTGAAGGGGCTACCAGCACCATTCCTCGAGGGCGGACGGAGAAAACCGCTCGGATTAGAGAAGAGTGTGATATCATTTTGGTATCAAAGATATTCGATCTGGAGGAAGAGCAAATGGAGGACCTAGAGCAACGTCTCAGTGGTGTTAAGAGGGGACATAAGGATCTTACTCGAGGTCAAGTTAATTTGCACCGTAAGATGGAGGAGGTGCTCAGCAAACTCAACAGCTTGAGCTCATCGGGAGGGGGCCAGCCACCATCTGCGCCACCAGTAGTTGCAAGATCATCCCATGCCCGATCTGAAGGGTTCTAATCAAGGAGGAGATTATCAAATGAGTTTCCAGAGAAGGGTTAAGGTGGAGTTGCCGCATTTTGACGGAACCAATCTGGACAAGTGGCTTCTATTAATCAAACAATATTTTGAGTTGCAAGAGGTTTCAAAGGAGCAATGGATATCAGTGGCGAGTTTGGGGTTCGAGGGGAAGGTTATTGAATGGTACCGCTGGTTTAAAGACTTCCAGCCAACTTCTTCTTGGAGGTACGTAGTTTGTTTCTGCTCAGACAGCAGATTCAATGGGTCCATGGGGTCAAACCATGCTGAGAGACTGGCAAAACTTACCCAGACATCCACAGTACAAGATTACTTGGAAGACTTTTAGAGGATGTCGAGAGTAGAGACAAGGGATTATCAGAGGAGTTCTTGGTTGGAGGCTTCGTTATAGGACTACGACCAAACCTCAGAGCTGTGGTGGAAAAGTTTGAACCTCTGACATTAACGAGGGTGACAAGATTGGCTCTCCTGGAAGAGGAGTGGAATGCATGTAAGAAGATGCAACGGGTGGATTTAGGGGTGTCCTCGATCAACTCCAGTGAGTTTTGTAACCACTAAGCTACCCGAGGTAAAGAGGATATCCCCAACCGAAGTAAAGGAGAGGCGAGCCAAGGGGCTCCGTCATAGTTGCGATGAATAGTGGCATCCACAGCACAGGTGCAAATCTCAAAAGCTGTTGTGGATGGTTGGGCCTTCTGACGAAGACGATGAACCTTTGGAGGTTCAAAACGGTGAGGAGATTGAGCCCCTGCCGGAAATTTCACTACATGCATTGGCTAGCACAGGTGCAGCCCACACTATGAAGATAAGAGGTAACATCCTAAATTGCCCAGTTTTTGTTTTAACTGATAGTGGGTCAACAGATAACGTCTTGGACCCATGGATCGCGGAGAAAGCTAATGGAGAGAAACTCCATGGGTCTGGCAGGTGTTAACAAGTACCCATTAAATCCCAGGGTTTTCTATATATGTCATTCCTTATTCCCATAGTTGATGAGTTGTTGACGACATTTTGGGCTTGAAATGTATACTGACTACAAGGCTCTCAAGGAAATGATGAGTTGTGCACTTGTATTGGGCCTACCTGATTTTAATAGCCCATTCACCATTGAGTGTGATGCCAATGGCCAAGGGGAGGGTGTCGTATTTTCTCTAGCAATAGTATGGGCGGTACAAAAGTGGAGGCTATACATCATGGGTAACAGGTTTACCATTCTTACAGATCACCAGAGTGTAGACCACTTATTGGAGCGAAAATTGCATACTCAGACCCAACAGATAATGATTAGTAAGTTGCTTGGGTATGAGTTTGAACTTAAATACAGAAAGGGAAAGGATAACACAGTTGATAACGCTCTCTCTAGAAGAGCTGAAGGAGAACTCCAAGCAATTTCCAGGCCCATACCAAGCTGGATTGAAGAGCTTAAGAGGGAAACGACCCAAGATCAACAACTATAGGAGATCATTAAGGCATTGCAGGAAGAAAATGGGCCCAGGTCCAAGTATGAGTTTAAACAAGGCCTTATATGGAGAAGGGGATTTATTATGGTCAGCTCAACTTCCCCGTTCTGTCATAAACTTTTTGAAGAAGCTCATGTAACCCCGAAGGCCGGGGGTCATTCTGGTTACTATAATACTTTACACAGACTAAGGAGGGTTTGCTATTGGAGGGGTTATAGAAGAGAAGTGAAGTAGTGGGTCTGTGAATGTGACACCTGTCAGAGAAACAAAACTGAAAATTTGCCAAGTCCGGGTCTCCTTCAATCGTTACAGATTCCAAGGAAGGTATGGACTTTATCAAGGACAACCCACATCCAATAGGAAGTCCGTTATTTGAGTTGGGCTCAAGTCTAGCCCTAGTCCGAATTTGGCCCAAGCCTGGCCTGACTATACAAATATACATATAAAGATATGTATTTACATATATATATATATACATCCATTTTTGTATATATATTTACATATATACATATATATTTGTATACATATTTACATGTATATATATATACATAAATATAGACTATTTGCATAAAATATATACATACATGTATAATTTTAGAATAGGTTCATTGGCCAATTCGAGCTTGGCCCAAGCCCAAGCCCAACCCAAGTGCATCAAATTACAATGTGAGCTGGGCTCGAGTTGGAAAGATTGGGTTTGACCTCGGGCTTGGTCCGGGCTTGGGCCTTAAGCCCAAATCTTAGGGTTGAGCCTAGGTTTACCATAAACCCAGCCCAACACACCTAACTTGCACCCCTACCTATTGAGCAAAAAGTTCAAGGCTTTTTTTTTCTTTTCTTTAAGGGTAAAATACAAAGACCCCCTGTACTTTAATTTGCAACAAAGAACCTCCTAAACTTTCATCCTGCGGCAAATAGCCCCTTAACCATTAAGTCAGATGATGGAACACACTAAATTACCAAAATACCCATCAAGGCTTTCTTAATTTTCTTTGCATTGCCCTTTTCTCTTAAAAAACCCTTTTCCCTTAAAAAAAAAACTCTTTTCTCTTAAATTATCAATCCAATCCAATAATTCTTAAACTACTCATTAGTGGTGGCCATCCATTACAAAAAAGGGAAAAAATAAACTGCCTCACCACCACCAGAACTGGTTTTACTTGTTAAAACTTTTGAGCCATTAAGAAATTATAAAAGATACAATCTAAAAATCTAAATTAGAATGAACTATGGAATTCAATTCCAATATCTCATAGCTAGTCATGCTCGAAGATCAAATGTAGGGAGAGCTCCGCTCTTTGCCTTGAATGATATACCGAAATCATCGAAATCCTTGCAATCCTTCATGTTTTCCATGGAATAAACAACCGTCATGGCCATGCTCCCTCCATATTGAGGGATTACGAAATTCCCAATAGCACTGTCGTGGGTACATTTTATGCTGTCAGGAGATGTCATAGTTAAGCTGTTCCTCTCCATCACGAATCTCGCAATGGTCGGTGATATCAAAGAAACCCACTAAAAACAACACTGGAAACCCTAGAGAGAACCCTATTGCTGATCTCTTCCTCTTCGTTTAAAATTTTCTCAAAAAAAAATAAAATTTAAAAGGGAAAAAATAAAGAGACTTGAAAACGAGAGATTGCTATGACGCTATTTACATGGAGTTATTTACTTTCGTATTGGGTTTCTAGTGTTTTTAGTTTGGGGATTAAAAAAAAAAGAGAAAAGAAAAAGGCAATTTGGAAATTTAAAAAACATTAAATAATTAAATGAAAATCCTTTTCCAATTTAACTGATGGAACACTAACGTAGGGGTTCTTTGTCTAACGACTAAAGTTCAGGGGTCTTTGTCACTGACCCTATAATACAAGGGGTCTTTGTAACATACCCTTTGTTTAATTCTTAAATGAAAACTAGAATTTGAAAAAAGTGGAGAGAGATGTTAAAATATCAAAAGTGTAATGGGTAACCCGTTGGTAACCATGGCCCAACTCACCCAAACCATTTAATATCTTTTTATTGGGTTACACAACCCGCTATGACCCAGGATTAATTGGGTACAACCCAACACGTTAATTAATGGTTCGGTTGGGTGGGTTAGCGGCTTGGGTTGAAAAATTGCCACCCCTATTAATTCCTACCAGGAACATAATAGGAAAATGACTAAACATGATGGACCAATTTTTTGGGGAAATCCGATCTCCTTATGGATTGGGTAGAAGTTGTGGGGCTCTTTGTTTTTGGTGGATCTTAGTCCTTGATGGGCCTATTGACTAGCTATTTAAAATATTGTGCTTTGTCGTGGCCGAAGTTATCATGCCATTTGAATTTTTAACGTGGGCGTGATTGGTTTTGGGTGCAATTGGATGGACAGGGCTAACTACGGTTCTTCGTATGGGCCTTTTGAGTGGGCCTTTCGTTTTTGGTGTATTTTACTAGCCTACCCTTTTGTAGATTATTTCCATTTGGATATTTTTTTGCCAATGTTTTAAAAAATGACCTGTAACTGAAACCATTGGCCATCAGTTTTGGGATCAATGGTTTGATCATCTGGTTCAAACAAACAGTTCATTTTGACAAAAAAAGTTCAAAAAAAAAAAAACAATAATTAAAATAAAAATGGCCAAAACCATTGAATGGGTTGATGGTTGATCGCCTGGGTCAATAGGTCATTGACCAATTTAACGGTTTTTGGCCAGGAACTGAGTTTGAATAAAACGGAACTGTTGCTTGGATGGTTCTCGGGCTGAACAGTCTGACCATCCAGGTCAATGGCAGTTCGAAAACATTGTTTTCTACTTGTTCTATGAATGTTTGTGTGTTTTATCACAAATAAATTTCTTGCTTTCCATTATATAATAACCCACATAATTAATTTTTGAGGAAATACTTAAACATACTGAATTGTGATTAGGGCTGTAATCGGATTGCATTTAGATCGGATGCATCCAATTCGTATTCGATCCAATTATTGAGAATCTACATCCGAATCTGATCTGAAATCCAATTGTATTTAAACACTCGGATTTAGATTTAATCTGACTCTACTATAAATTTTCTAAGAATACCAAAAAAATTAAAAATTAATTTATTTTTCAACTTTTATATATAACAAATTAATATAAATATAACATACTCAATTTATCTATACTAAAACACAACAGTCTAAAAATTTTCTCCTTTTTTTTTCTATTCCATGTCATTTTTTAAACAACCAATCTCAGCTCTCCTTCCCCCAAAAAAATTACTAAAATCTCTCTCTCTCTCTCTCTCTCTCTCTCTCTCTCTCATATGTTCCCAATAACCTAAATGATATCCTTTCCTAAAATAAATTATGGTTTTCTAGATTATTCAATTTAAGTGTTATTCAAATAATAAGATTTTAATATTAAAAATAAAATATTATTTAAATATTTCAATGACAAAATATTTTAAATAATAAAATCTTAAGAATAGTTAAATAATTATATAACAATGTATTTAATATTATGAAATAACTTTAAAATAAATAAAATTCAAATAAAAAAAATTAAATATTTTCTATATTATTTAAATAATTAAATAACTAAATACTTAACATAACTAGATTTTAAATAATTAAAATAATGAAATTGTTTAATAAATTTAAAAGAATTCTTAAAACTAGAAAGATAATTATAACATAATATTCAAATTAATAATAATTTAATATTTTACAAAATTGATAACGAAATTATGTAATAATAGTATAAATTATAATTTTATGGATTATTAAATATAATAAATAATTATTATTTTTTAAATTTAAATAATATTATTATTTTTTAAATTTAAATAATATTATTATTTAAACAACTAATTTCACCTATATCAATTAATAATTCTAGAAAATAACTTTCAAAAAAATTAATATTTATTAATAATAATTTTAAAACATTAATATATATTTATTATATATCTATATATACTAAAATTAATATTTATTGTATTTTAAATAATTATTTATTATTTTTTGTGATAAATATATTTCCAATAATTATGTATGAATCTATTTTTGTTTTGCTATTTAGCAAAAAAAAAATTCAATAATTATTGGAGATTAAACTACTATTATTTAACTTTTTAGGTTTAATTATTGTACTTATTGTATTTTTATTAGAGATTAAAGTATTATTTGAGATTACACTATTTATTGACTAATTTAATATATTTATTAGTATTTATTGTATTTTCATTATCAATTTATTTTCAATAATTATGTATTTTCTTTAAATTTTCAATCATTATTGGAGATTAAACTATTGTTATTTATTAAAGATTAGACTATTAATTTAGTTGAAATTAGGAGTGTTTACGTGTTGGTTTGGTTTGGTTGTAGGCTATTTGCCCAATCAAATCAACCTGGTCAGGTTAGGGAGTTGATTAACCGAAACCGATTAGTCATTAGTAAAAACCGACTGACTCGGGTTGTATCATTTTTGGTCGAATTTCGGTTTGGTTAGTCGGTCCAAAATATTTAAGCTTAAAAATTTAAAATTGAATTTAAAAATTACAATGGTATTATTAAAAAATATATTTTAAAAATAATTTTATGATATAAAATATTTAGACTAAAAAATATGGGAATTGTCCCATTTTTCTGTATTAAAAATATAAAATATTAATATATATCTATGGTCGAGTCATTCAATTTTTGTCGATTTACAAATAGCCAAAGCAAAACTGATCCAACTTCGTCAAGTTAGGAAATTGTCGAACCAAAGCCAATAAGGAATACTAGAAAACCAACCAACTCAAGTCAGGTCGGTCGATTTCATCAGTTTGATGAACAACACTAGCTAAAATTAATTATTGTTATTTTTGTATTGTAAATAAATGTTATTAGTAGTATATAAAATATAAGGGAAAATCTATGATACGAGAAAGATATGGTACCGAAAGAGTTATGACCAATCAAAATCCACCCATAAATTTTGATAAATAACACCTAATTGGCTACCATGTTTATGATACCAATTGATTGGTCAAAAAAAATTCAGATATCATATCTTTCCCATATCATAGTCAAACTCAAAATATAAATAATTATTAATTATTTAAAAAAATTAAAAATATAAAACAATTGCATGCTCTTGTATGTTTCTATTGTTTGTCTTTCGCTTAACAAATCCCGTGCATCGCACGGGTCCCCACTAGTTGTATATATAAATTCATATATAGAATATATTTTTAAAATTTTAAATATAATTATATAAAATTAATAAATATTATAATATAATAGGATTGGGATTTTAATCTGATCGGATGGGATCAAAGGTACAATTTCTTTCTCTTTAAATAGATCAGTGATAATTATCCCAACACTTATCATACTGCCAAGTTCGAAGTTCCTTAGAATCTTCTCTCTCTTGCTGGGCAGAGTTGGCTACATTGAGCAACTAGGGGGCACAGGAAAATTTTTTCAATGGTGTAGTGGCAATAGAATCATATTGTGTGATTTTAGAAAGTTCCATTTTAGTTCAGATATCACAGACATCAATGTGCCACCAAATTCAAACAACACTTTGAATCACATGTTCAAGGCCAACAAGCATGCACTATAGCTAATAACATCAACAGAATGAAGCATGATATCCAACAGGTAGTTGGAGATCCCCCCAAATATCTATTACTCCCAAGCAATTAGTTAGACATAGTGCTGGAAAATATATTATTTTTTCTTGGCATGCCTCTTGCAGAAAGATTTTATCCTCTCCAGGGCTTCTTCAAGTGAAGATGGCTCGATAGCAAAAGTGATGCGAAGCCAATTTTTCAGTCCCACAGAGACACCTAATAGATACATCAACACTAAGTCATTAATCAATGATGCACTTAACCACTAGTCAGTCCTCAAAAATATGAGAGACTAGTCAGAGGGATGAAGCAATGGCTTGTTTTGAGAAAAACATTCATTAAACCAATTAAATAGTATGCGAGTAACTACATTCAACAAGCACAGGACACATAAAGGTAGCTTAACATGAAAACTCTACTGATGCCCTCTAGAGAGGGGATCGGCTGCGTAGAAATGGCAACACAAACCTTAGATTATTGCAAATAGCAATATCGGTGAGAAAGCAGGATAACAACCCAATGAGTACACTCATATAGAAATAGATAGATCTAAATTTATAACAATGCATCCATGGAAGGGTTTTCATATGACTAAAGATACGAAGCAGAAGTTATTCTCACAAAATCAAATAGGTGATCAACCCATTTGCTCCTGTGGTCATATTCTTTTTCTCGTAAGTTTACAAAATCCATTGTAATTCAAAAGCAAGCAGCTGGGAAAATGAAAGGGCATAGAAATTGACAATGTAGCCTATAAGAATGCAAGGTAAATGCAAGCAATCTATTTTCTTTTACAAGAAATAAAAGATGCCAAAAGATATTTGTATAACTGTGATTGAATTTGATTGATTAATTCTTAAAGACTAACATTCTTCTCTCACCTGGAAGAACAATCACAGATTCCTCTTTGGCTAATTTGAAGCAAAAGTCCATATCATCCTTAATATCTTCTAGAAGTGAGGGGTCAAGCTTGACCTACATTTCAAAATATAAACAAGGAAATATTTACCACCATATTGAAGTTTCATCCACATAAATGATCCCACACTTTTCCTACAGCTCACCATTACAAACATGGACCCCTCTGGTTTGTGTGGGCAAGTAATGCAACCTATCTCCCTTATTCTCTGATAAATAATATCTGCATCTTGCCTCAATATGTCAATTATCTTCTTAAAGAAATCACCTTTTGTTTTCTCAAGGATTTGCAGAATTGCTCCCTGATAAATCAACATTTTGTCATAAACATGAAAAAGGTAACAAAAAAAGTAGATACTTTCTTTGTCGGGATCAAAATTCTGAAGTCTACAAATTTTTGTCTTAGATAAGAAATAACACCTAGAAAATGAGTATAACAATGTGTGTATTGACTACAGTTGTTTGGATACTTTTGACTTGGAATAAAGATTAAACTTGGTCATGCAAAAAACAAATCATCATGAACCTTTACCCAAGAGTATTTTAGTTACCTGGTACTTAAGATCATAAAATTGCAGACCTGTTCTATGTCAGATTGCCAAATAAAATGCACTCACCCATATACTCATAAGTTGAAAACTCTTCTAGACATGTCTTCTTTAATGAATAGTTAAATCGGGTGGTCAATCTTTGGTAATTATTGTAACATACCACAACTTATCACACAAAATATGATTCCTCTATGCACATTGAAGCATACAATGCCAGCATGGCTGAAAACAGAGTTTAAAGGAAATTTAAGGATGTATCACCAAAGAAAATAACTTCTACTGTTTTAGGTTGATGAGTAACATAATTAAATATGAATAATATAAGCCATATCAAGATTTAATGAGAAAAGCTACAAATTTAAAATTAATTCTTTCAAGATATTATTTGATTACTATATTCTTCAAAATATGCAGGATTCCCATTTGCAGGAAAGCCAATTGTGTTGTATAAATCACACTGTCCATTTTTTTTATAGGTAAAATCACACTGTCCATCCTATATACCAAATTAACTTCCATTTCTATTTGTCTCATACGAAGATAAATAAGAAAGTTACAAAATCCAATGCATAACAAGGACATATATTCTGTTAATTTTCTGAATATAAGCATGTTACATTATGTTAGTTAGTTCAAGCATAACATTTATTATATATAGCCTACTGTTTGAGCATAATGATATACGCCTGTTTTCAGCCACCCGTAATACTTGGATCAAAACTGTAACTAATTGTATATCTGGAACTGAATACATTGTAACTCCATAGGTAAGTAAAAGGGTTCAGAGGTTTTGATTAACCAAAGGTACAGCTTTTTTCCTTCCTCAAGCCTACTGGCTTGTAGTGTCTAATTTGAATGTTATGTGATTAGTTTGATTGATCTAGGAATTATTAGATCCACAAAACTTAAGAAGCTTACTTTCCTCATTCTATGTCATGCAGGCTACAAGTTTTAATTTGTAGGTCTAGGACTGAGATCTTGGCGGCATTGGAGAGGGTGACTCTCTAAGGGCTGAGATCTTGGCAGCATTGGAGGTAGTTCAAAGAGCCAGGGAGCTGAACATTAGAAGACTGATAATTGAAGGGGACTCAGAGGTGGAGGTAAGATGACTGAGGAAGACAAGACTGCTATGTGGAATTACAGCAATGAAAGGAAAAAAATTAAATGGCTGGCAAAAGATATTGAGATAAAATTCAGTTGGGTGAAGACATCTGCTAATTCATTTGTGGATGGGT
This sequence comes from Nelumbo lutea, assembly GCF_056320005.1. NCBI lineage: Eukaryota > Viridiplantae > Streptophyta > Magnoliopsida > Proteales > Nelumbonaceae > Nelumbo > Nelumbo lutea. The sequence continues at coordinate 17,764,491 of NC_142691.1, forward strand.
TAGCAAAGCAAGGGGTTTATTAGGGATTCTTTGTTTTGGGCTCATTTCTAATTCTGTAATTTTTGTTTTGTTGATTGCAAGGGATTTAAGATTGCTTACCTCCCTCTGTTTGTATGTATACTTCTTCTTTAATATTAATGAAATTCATTGTTATTAATCAAAAAAAAAAAAATCCAAGGACTATGTTAGCAAAAAAGTGCTTAACAGTGAGGGTTAATCTAGTGTTTGGCATCCCCATATTGATCCAGGATTTCTGGCATATATGGTTGATGTGCTTCAGTTTCTGGGAAGACTTCAAATAACATGAGGTCCTGGGGTTGCACCACAAAATTGGATACTGACAATTGCGTCTATCTTGAAAAATGTATGCAGCATTGTGGTGGGCATACGTGATTTCTTCAAAACAAACATCTAAAGCACAAACCTGAATAAAAGTTGCTGGATCAGATGAGATATTGAGACATCCCATAATGCAGTCAACAATCTGAGAACAGAGCATTGATCCAAGTCAAACACATAAGATCAATAAGGAAGAGCAATGAAACAAGCACATCAGATAATCAAGAACACGTTTTCCAAAAAAAATCAAGTACACATGTGTGAATAGAAAGGAATTTGGAGCAGAAAAGACAATTAAATACTTTGGGTAAGTAATGCATTTATTTTGTTACAGCATCTTTTCTTCTGAAAAACAAAGTGAATAAATTGATTGGAAAAGAATGAGCTTAAAAGAACACCATGGATCTCAAACCAATGAACAACAGAAAGAACATCTTAAAAGTTCTTCAATCTGAATTATACTAAGCAAATAGATAATTTATTGAGGGGCTTTAGAAAAAACATTATAGTAATTCTTAAATTCAAAATATTCCACTACTCAATCTCTTATTTATCTACATAAGGGTATCTTCTCAACATGTAATGAAGTATACTGACAACATTAAGATGGTGCAAGGTTCAAAGGCCCTTGGGCCAAACAAACTATCATACATATGATATATCATGTACGTTGGTAAAAATGTAAAATTTCTAATCATCAATCCAAAATCTAGTCTCTCCTTCATAGGTCATTAACTTAATGCACATGAGGATACAAAGATGAAATTGAAAATAAAAATCAGTTAACTTACCAAAAGCTTCACTTAAAGTTTGCAACCTTGTAGTTGATCAAAGAGAAACAGAGGGTCAAGTATGCTCAAGACAAAGGGAGTAGAGCATATTATATTCATGCCTAGACTATTATTCAATATTCACTCACATCTCCAATTGACAACTAATAGAAGAAGTCCCTTAGGTAATTCCATTCATAAATAGATGAAATAAGCCACATGAACTTGAAACTTGAGTTTTCATGTACCAATTTAGGAGAAGTAATCATGTACCTTGCATGTTTGTAGTAATTTCACTGTAGTCAGGAATTGTTCATAACATATTCATCTTACATGTTGACAACTTGAAATCCAAGCTAAAGAGGATTACTGTTGAAATGGTTTCAAAGTCGGTGGATATCCCATTACCACTATAGCCTCTAAGAAAATTCTTTTGTCAATTGGATAATAACCGTGGAACATGAACCTTAAATGTCAACCCCAATGCCCCTTAATGCTGGAAATTCATCAAGAAAAATGAATTTGATGGCTTCATTACAATGCATTTGGAGCAAATATGTAGATTATATATATTTGACAGGTTCAATACAAACCCAGTAGGACTTAGAATCATATGCTCCTTAGTGCAATTCATATTTATGGTAACCAATGGAAAGATTGATTCTTCAAAGATAGAAATGTATATCTTCTCTCTGATACTAATTATTACACACGGCGAAGATCATATCCCCATCATTTGGGTGAGCCTAAGAGATCAAAACCAATAGTAATAGGATGATCCATCTGTTAAATTATTTTATCTGGATGGAGAAAACTCAAATGTTCCAGATATGACATTGAACATAGGCCTGTAGGGAACAAGCAATCAGTCCAGATATAACAACTGGGAAATTATATTGAAGCATCTGTCTAAAAGAGAAGTTAGACACCCTAACTGTTTAGGACCATATGACATTATCAGAACCAGGTTAACCGTTATGCTGTCTACTCTGTATTGAATTGGACAGCACCAAAAATCTAATTTCTATTTCTCTCTTGTTTAATCATCATTATGACTTATGAGGCACAGTGTCAACCTAGAATAGCTCTAGTGTACAAGGTTAGGGATTAGGGATGAGTTTCGACCTAGATCTCCTAATTCGCAAGTGGAAAATGAGGCTTTTAGATCTCCTGTATGCATACCACTTAAGCAGCACACAGACGAGGAAGGGAAATTTCCTATGTTCTAAAGACCATTAGAAGTTTCCTTTGCTAAGAATCTTCCAAGATGTCAACTCCCATCAATAACAATGCTTTTCTAGACATATCCTAACTGCTTTATGTAAAGTGCATCAGTGATATTAAGACATAAAGGAGGAATACTACATCATACATATAGAGTACATGAAGTGATAGGAAGATATTACTAAAATGAAGGGAAAGAGAGAATAATAATAACCTTGGTTTCCTTAAGGATGCCATTGGGATCACTAGTTACAAGCCAACCAAGTCTCCAACCAGGCACTATCCATCTCTTTGATATGGACCCAAGTGTAAGGACAGGAACAGTTTCTCCAAACACTCCCATGGGAACAAATGGATTACACCCAAAAGTGAGATGATCATAAACTTCATCAGCAATTACCAAAATACCAAGCTTTTTTGCAGTCTCAGCAACCTAAATATAACACAATATCTATTAATACCTCATCCAATCCAATTTCTTTCAGAGATATTAAATCAAACAGAGAATTTCTCAGGAAAGGATTCATGTTGCAAAAACTGACAGAGACAAGGTCCTATTTCATTCACCTTTTCCAAATGTTGATAACTATAGACATTTCCACAGGGATTTCCTGGATTAATGATGACCATTGCAACTGTATTCTCATCTGCAAGAGTTTCAACAGCATCAAGGTCAACCTCCCAACCATTTTCAGGGAGAAGATCGAAATGACGAACTTCGATATGACTAAAAGCCGCACGAGATTCATAATATGGGTACCCTGGTCTTGGTAGCAGAATATTGGCACCAGGGCGAGCAAGGACAGTAAGTACAACTTCAATTGCTTGTGCACAACCAACAGTTAGATAAACATCATCAGGTGACAACTTATATGGAAGATCAGTAGAGAGATATTCAGCAATAGCTCTGTTAAAAGACAAACAATAACATCAAAATACATTTTAAAAATAAATTATTAAAATACCAAATTTCGACAAGCATTACAATATCAATCTAAATAAAATTCAAATTCTCAAAGTAAAATGCTTAACTCAAAGACAGTAGAAAAGTCTTCAATCTTTTGTCGAAAAAGAATCAGAAGTATAGAAAATAAAACGAAAATGGTGGGAGGCACCCTTTGGACCGTTAAAATTTGATTCATCTGAATCCACTTGCAACTGATATCTGTATGACCTTATATTGGCATGAAATAATCTACTATTTCTGAAACCCAATGATTTAAAAGGGAGCTTCCCCATGAGGGAACCTTCATAGAATCAACTGCAAGGTCTAATAATTGAACACTTGTGCAATATAAAAATGTTTCTGAAAAAGTAAAGAAGAAACGGATTCTTTTGTACTGAATCTACTTATGGACCTTCTTGCCGGAGGAATACCAACGTTGGGGGCGTAACCGTTGAACTTGGCAGAGCGAAGGGCATCAGCAATGGCATCTTCGGCAACTGAAGTCGTCCGAAAGCAGGGGAAAACAGAGGGATCGCCATGACCAAGAGGGATAGTGGGCCTGGGGTCTTTGGCATCAAGAGCACCCATGATCATGTTGAGTATTCCTCTGATGGTGATATCAGCAGCTGTGTTCACCTCCCCATTCGGCTTGAAATGCCAATTTTCCATCTCTTCCTTTTCTTCTTCTGACACTTAAAGCTGCTGCTAAACCGAGACAGATTTTGGCTTTTGATTTTTGAGGGGTTTGAGATGGGAAGAGAATGCATTATTTAAGCAGTGGAGGGGAGAATGCATGCTCACATGCTGATAGTATACTTCGTGGAAGCTAGAGATAAAAGGGCGTCTGACTGACGACACAGAAGCATTTTTATTCAAACACGAAAGATTCCTCTTTCTTTTCACAAAATCTCTCAGCGAATCAGCGAATCTAATGGGCTAATGGTCTAACGGGTGACCTGAGAAAACAGAATTGGATACCAGGAATCTCTGACGGTGAATGGGATTTGTTTTCTTGGGAAAAGAGGTTTTGGACTCTAAACCCTTTGTATTTTGAGATAATATTAATGAATTCATTATTTTCCACGCTAACGTGGAAAGCAAGAATAATGACCGGTGATGATTTCATAGAGCAAAATAAGAGGACGTTTGGTTTGGCTCCATTACCGTTTGTTGAATGAACTTTTTATACGTTCTTGTCTTCTGAAACGAGAAAGGTGAAAATGTCACTTTAGATGTATTGGTTAAAAAAATTATTATGGTTGAAGTTAATTACTTGAATGATTTTATCAAATTAAAGTAATTAAATTAATAAATGATGATTGATGAATGGTGATTTGGCCCAATCTCGTAATAGGGGGACATGTGGACACGTGGACACGATGTGACTAATAGATGACAGCTCAGCCTAACATGATCAGTCTGTAGCAAATCGAGCTCGGGTATCCAACTACCCTGGGCCAAAGCGACATCGGGACAAGGTCACCTCAGGACGAGAATGCCTCGGTACCAGATCGCAACAAGAACACCTCGATGCCAAGGCACTTTGGCACTCAATCCAGCTTAGGACTTAAAGACATCAATTCGGGGATACCGACATGCCTTTATGTGGTGATCCTGAAAACCCGTTCGACGGATCCCGGACCTCACGGGATCACGCTGCGTAACAGTTAGCACTATCTCCCCACCCGATTTGGGCAGAATTGATGGACCTTATCAGTTGACAGCGTTATCCTCCAATTAACGCAGAAACGAATCCTATCGTGACGAAGATCCCAGAATCGATTCGCAAAATCCACAATGACTCAACTATATAAAGGCTCCACCCCCTCTAAAATCGAGGTGATTAATCCACAATGACTCTCTAGCTCTCCTACATCCTTAAGCTATTTCAGCTCGCTACCAATTTATTGACTTAAGCATCGGAGCGATCTCGCCGGACTAATCACCTCGAGTTCTCTGGCATTCTTGTAGATTTAGTTCGCAGTCCGCCTGGAAGCCAAATCACCTCCAATAGGGAGTAACTAGATTGCCCAACATCAATAATTAAGAATAAATTATTACATAAATATTAACTTAATTAGATTACCTAATAATAAATTAACAATCACTTAATTAGTTAATTTAGTAACTCTTAATTTCTTTAATTACTTAATTTGTTTAATTAATAGTAACCTAATTTGTGTGTTTACCTTAATTAGTTTTAATTATTTAATTACTCTATTTGCTTAGCTTAATTTACTTTATTGACTTAATCAAATACTTAGTTCACTTAATTTACTTATTTTAGTTTAATTAGCTTAGTTTCTCTAATTACTTTATTTGCTTATCTTAATTTACTTAATCAATTAGTTAATACACTTAAATACATGTTTTTAAAATCATTGTTGATCCAACTGGTCGAATCATTTAACCTAAGTACTAGTCCAATGTTTGATTCCATCTAAACTATTCAACCCAATGAATGGCTTTTAGGTCTTTTTAATTTTTTGAAATGTCACAATCTGATTCATTTGGAGGGTAAAGAATACATGACTATAATAATGGTAACAAATAAAAATGACTTGGTTGTAGTTAGAGGTGAAGAATACAATCTGAAGACCCACATGCCGTGCTAGGCCTAATACGAAAGTCTGTGTCATGCTAGGCTGGGAGTTTGAGGTCCATGGGCCGACATGGCATGGCACGACATCACGTATCGTGCCGCCTGTGGCCTGTGCACTAGCACGACATGAGGCATGGCTCGCCCGAGAATATAGCTGTTGGGCCCCCCTCCCAAAGGGGCCATGCCCCCCCCCCCAACAGCTATATAATAACTAGTTTAGAGGGGCATTTTGGGTAAAGCTATAAGTAACTTTATAATGACCAAAATATCTTTCCCAATAACTAAATAACAAATAATTTTTTGGGTATTTTGGGCAATTGAATTATGTTCAATTCCTATAAATAGCCCTATCCTTCACCATTCTCATCACACCAATTTAACAATTCTCTTAATCTCTTCTCTTTCTCTCTCATATTCATACATTCTCAGTTATTAGCAATATGAGAATTCTGATTAGTTGATTATTTGATTCTGCATTCTCCAATTCTCAAGTCTCAACTTTATTAAGATATTTTGACTTTCAACAAGAAAAAGGCTTAATCAACCATCTCAAGTATCTCAATTCGGGAGGCTTGGATGTTGAAAGGCCTCAGTCGTTGAAATCAAGTTGGGATTTTGAACCGATAATCCAGGTAAGTCAAATTAGATTAATTTTCATATTTTTAATTAAAAAAATGGTCAGTTCTTCTAAAAACTGAGTCCCCAACATGTTCACCTGGATGACATTCAATCGCATGATGATAGTGTTAGCACTGATGCAATTGATGTCGATGGAAGTGGAACTTTCACTCCTAGTAGTAATGATACTAGAAATAGGGGGGAAAGGAGGGCTTCTAATCTAAGTAGCCTGGTTTAGAAAGTTTTCAAAGTAGATGATATTGAGGGGAAGGGGAAAATGGTCATTTGCCAAAAATGTAGAAAAGACTTTAGTTATTGTAACAAGGGTGATACGGGTCATTTGAGTAGATATTTGCTCACACATGAACGAGAGGAAGATGAAGGAAGAGAAAGAACCCAAACACATATTAGGAGGGGGACTAGTTTTGGTAATTTTAAATATTCACAAGAAAAAATGAGACAAGAACTTGCTAAGTATATTGTACATGCAAAACAATCATATATATTAGCTAAAGATCCAAAGCTAAAAAAATGGTTGTGTAGTTCTATAAACTCACAATATAAAAAAGTTTCTAGTAATACTATAAGAGCTGGTGTTTTAATTTTTTTTTTATTCATATAAACAAACTTTAATTTCTTTGTTAGCAAATCTTAATTCTAAAGTTGCAATTACTTCGGATGTTTGGATGTCCAAATTTAATATTAGTTATATTTGTGTTACCGGCCATTTCATTGATGAAAAATGGCTTTTGAGTAAAAGAATTTGAAGTTTTATTAAGCTTGAATGGCAACATAGTGGCCCAGCTATTGCTACAAGTATTTTAAATACTTTGCATACTTATGGATATTCGTTTTGATAATGCTAGCAATAATGATTTTGCAATAAATATTTTAAAATCTCAATTAAAACCATGCTTAAGTGGTAAATTATTTCACATTAGATGTGCATGTCACATCTTAAATTTATGTATTCAAGATGCCTTGAATATTATTTCTACTCATATTTCAAAAATTAGAAATCGTATTATATATATAAAAAGTTCAGGCAAGAAAACAAGAATTTAAATATTTATGCCAAAATTATAGTTTAAAATATAAACATTTTATATTAGATGTAAAGCACAAGTAGAATTCCAATTTTTATAATTCAAAAATGCCTAATGATATGATATTTGAGGAAGACTAGGAAATTGTAGTCTGTATAAGGGATTTTTTAAAGTATTTTTATGATGCAACAAATGAATTATCTAGAATTAATTATCCAACTAGTTGTAATTTATCATATCAATTAATGGTAATTAGTGATCGTTTTGCTAAATATAGAAATAATCCACAATTTCAATGTATTGTTAAAATTCTGAAAAATAAATTTAAAAAATATTGGGAGAACATTTCTCCCCTTTATTGTTTAGTTACAATATTAGACCCTAGGATTAGGAAAGATGGTTTAGATATTTTACTTGAATCATATTATGAAAATATGAATATTGATATAGGAAATAAAAAAATTAATAATTTATTATTTGAAATGTACAGTTTGTGTGAATCTGAAGTTGTAAGAAATATTCCTACAACTTGTTCATCTTCTTATTCTATTTCTGACCTTGAGCCCAATAGTAGAAGAGAAAAGTTTTTTTATTTAATAAGTAGAAGGCAGAAATCTGCTAGTTCTATAAGTTCATTTACTGAACTTAATTTTTATTTGCAAGCAAATTTTTTTAATTTAGGTGAAGTATCAAATAATTTTGATATTTTAACCTGGTGGAGTGAATACTCGAAAAATTATCCAATTCTTGCCACCATGGCATGTGATCTACTAACCCTTCGGTGTCTATAGTTCCATTGGAGTCTTATTTTAATGCAGGTACCAGGGTGCTGGATGACAAAAGAAGCCGCATGAACGATGAGAACATAGAGATGTGCATCTGCTTTAAGGATTTGTTAGATGTAGAAGATAGATTACAAGACAAGGGAGGGCATGATACAACACCAAACATTTCACTTGAAGCAAATGATGAAAGTCATAAATGATGATTCATGAATTTGACTACTTTTAGAAATTTTCATTTTTTCAAATTATTGTAAATTATTATAAATTTTATTTAATTTATTTGATATATTTTTTAAAATTTTTAACAATGTAATTTTGTATTTTCAATTTGTAACCATATTGTATTTTTTATATTTTATTAACTTATTCCATTTTTATATTTCATTCATCCAAGTATGCAATGATCCAATCATTGTATTTGTTATTTGTAATTCACTAATTTGTACCATTCAAATTTAAATGAAATAAAATTCTTAATTTTCTTCCAACTTGTTACTCCATCATTCTTATTTCAATTTGGTTAAGTATTTTTTTTCATTTATGTATTAAATAACTTAGATTTTTCGTTTCTTAATTTTTTAAATAGTTCCTAATTCCCAAAGTTCATAGGAAAGTTAAATATTTTAGTTTTACAATTTTACTTAGAAAAAAAATCAAAATTTTCAAAAAAGAAAATAAAAAATGAAAAAAAAAAACAGTACAGTCCTGTTCGGCCTAGGCCCAAGGCCTGCCCTATAGCCCAGCCCGGCATGGCCCAAGCCCATGGCACGACTTGTAGCCCGGCCTGGCCCCAGGCCTGCATGCTGGGTCGTGACGAGCCAACCCCCACAATTTCCACTGGGGAGGACGGAACGGCCCATGAAGGCCCACGAACCAGCACGATACGACCCGCCTTTAAGATGGGCTGCCCACGGGCCGTGCCATGTTGGCCCAACACGGCCCACTTTACACCTATAGATGCAGTGGCTTAGTTGGTGGTGGTATGGTTGTACTTTTACTCGTGTTTCTTGAAAATGAAATCAGCTTGTGAAAAAAGAATGAAATCAATTTTTGAAAAAAAAAATTAAAATCAGCTTTTGGAAAATAAAAATACATCATAAATGACATTTCTATAGCAATTTAAACAAAGTCTTGATTGGGTGTTTAACAAAGTCCAATCTTTGCAAGCACCAAAGACCATCTCCATTGAAACTTAAAGCTATTCAACAATTAAACAGGCTTTGTTTAGTTGCAATTCAAATCTGAACTTTGCACCAAGCTTAGGTGGCATTCGGTAAATCTGAGGTCTAAAGTTTGAAAAGCAAAAATACCTCTGAAAAGCTTTGAAAGCATTAAGTGGAAATTTGTTTTTTTACTTTAGCAAACATCGGAATATAATAGAGTTATTCAGTAATCTGAATGTTGTAATGTCTAAGAACTATGTATTTTACAAATTTGTCCCTCAAAGTAGTTATTTCGATAAAAAAATAAACGAAAATGATTAAAATACACATTAAAATAGTAATAAAATAGTTTAATAGTATAATAATAATAATAATAAATAATAATAAATAATATTATTAAAAACAATATAAAATAAGTATAAAATGTAATAATATTAATAATATAATAATACTAATAAAAAATAATGTAAGTTATAGAATTTGCCTTTATTATTTAAAAATCATAAACTATAAAAAAAGTTTTTAACCAATAAATAAAAGTATTAAATATACTATTAATGATAATTAAAATATTAGAACTATTTTAATAAAATAATTAAACACCATAAAACAAATACAAAACATTATTAAATGGTAAACCAATAACTGTAAATGATAAAAGAAATTAAAAAACAATAAATTAAGTGAATAAAAAATTCATCTTAATTTCTTTATAGAAAGTATTAGAATTATTAATAAAGAGAAAAAAATGTAAATAGAAATATTAAAATGGAGTTTAACGGCAGGAAAAAGGAAAACAAGTGTTGGGGATAAGTAATTTTTTATTAGTTTTTGAAAGGGGCACGCATAAGAGAGAACTTTTTCTCTCAAAAATGTTTTGCTTTGTTTCCAAAGGGCACTACTATGCTTCGTGAGCGGTGACAGTGAGAACAACGCCGCTGCTCCTCCCCTTCCCATCTCTCCAAGTCTTCATTTGTTTCACCTCATTCTCGTTCTCCCTTCTTTTCTTTCATTATATTTTTTTTCTTTTTTGCATTCTTGTTATAGAGGATAGAGATAGTCGACGATGATTCGTTGCTCTTATATTCATCGCAGTGAAGGAGGAGGAGAGATGGGAGAACAATCGACATCCTTGTAAGGCCGTTACAGAGGACAATGGGCAGTCCTGGTTTGTCACTCTGTTCATCAGAATCACCACACTGAAGAAGAAGAAGAAGAAGAAGAAGAAGAAGAAGAAGAAAAAGAAGAAGAAGACCAATTGGTGATCCCTATTAGGCTGCTACAAGGACAGTTTGCGATCACGGTTAGGGAAACAAAATGTCGTCCGCTACCTCTGAGAGCGTTCGGAGGTAACAGACCTGCTGAACGATTCGGAGGAGTTTTCAGACTCCAGAGGTTGAGTTCGGAGGTGCTGCCGAATGAACCCGAAGCACCAAAAAGAAAAAAATTTGGTGTTCGGAGGTTGATTCAGCGCTACTGAACACCATTTTAGTTTAACCCTATTTGTTTGTTACAATGATTTGTACTTCTACCTGGTACAAAATTTATCCTTGTGTCACACTTGAACTACCGTCCATCTTAAATTCTCTTACATAGAGCAAAGACCAAACCATTTTTCTTCCTCCTATTGGACCCAAATAAGTAGTCTTTCCATTCTCTTTCATGTAAGGCTAGGATTACACCATTTTACTTTTATTATAAACAAACAAGACAGCTCAAATCTAATGCACCAAAGTTAAACCAGAATTTGCAATTATCCCGTTTGCACTCCCTTGCATTTACACAAGCGCAGAAGAAATTCAAACTGCAAACAAATGGAGCCTAAAAGGAAAAGAAAAAGGATAGGGTACATTTTTTCTTCTGATAAGAAGTGGGGAAAATGGTAATGAAGTAATTCGGGAGGTAGAGTTGGATTTTCCACATTGTAAGCACCAAATCTGATTCCGTATATTTTTTATATTTAAGCCATTTTCAACTCTCCTAAACAAACAAAAATAATCCCACCAACCTGTTGTAATTCTACACCTTATATATATATATATATATATAAGATCAGCCTGCTCTACTTTTGGATTGCATTAAACGAGAAAAGATAGGCAATAGCCAATTGCTGTTCAGCAGGCTGTGAACAAATGATAATGCTTTACGTCAGTGATAAAATATGTTGAGGCTCACAACCTTATACTATGGGCTTCATGTAAGAGTGTCAATTGGACTGAATTATCAAGTTTCAAAATATTGATATGCCGGTAAGGCAACGTATCAGGTGAATTGATATCCTTTTTTTTATTATATATATATTTTTTTAAAAACAGGTTTGAGGGCCAGTTTAAATCTCTTTCAGCCCCTGAACTGGTCAGACCCCTGATACACTCACTATAAGGGCGTATTGGAAATATCTCTGATAAATAATAACAGATAAGAAAAAGAGATATTCCCTATGTGTGACTAGAATATGCTGTGAGGTTGGTTGAGGAGCAGTCTGAACTCCATGAAAAGAAATAATCTCATATTGAAAGGGTTAAAAGAAGTAGGGGCAAACTAGAAATGACATGGGTTGAGGTAATAAGAAATTATTCAAGTGTTTAATTTAACAATGGATGTGGCAATGGCAATGAACAGAACAGATATTTTCTCCTCATCCTTTGTAACCTTATAACCTTGAATAATAAGAAATTATTCAAGTGTTTCATTAATCCATCATTTCACTAAAACAACATTTCTTAAACCATGCCTCTACAATCTCCTAACCAATTTATTTATTTAGCTTTTATTAAATGTAAACTTGGGAAATTATCTAAGCCTCCTAGTACTTGATAACGTCTAAGACTTCCCCTTACTTTTAGATATCTACAAGGAACCCCCTGTCAGAGGTATCGAATTAAATAATAAATAAAATATGCAAATTTACTACTTTAAATATCACACGTAGTATGCTATCTACACATACGTGTTTTAATACACCCAAGAATTTTACAAATAAACAAAATACCACTGACCTACAGATAGAGGACCCAACGAAGTGACAAAATTTTGAGCATGCAAGCCTAGCGATGTTAGGTATAGGTGCATTAAATGGATGGTCTTCAATTCCTGATCAACACTTCGGCCTTGTTTGTTTTACGGGAATAGGAGTCTGAAATCGGAATTCCATTTTCATTTCTGTTGGAATGGGTTCTCCCATTTGAGGGAATGGTTTCTCTATCCCTCTCTTAGGAATGAAATTCCATTCTTATTGATTTTAATTTTTGTTCTCATTTTTGTTTGAACCAAATAGATTATGGGAATAGATCATTCCGATTCCAAAGAATTTTAATTCTGATTCCGATTTCAACTGTAAACCAAACAGACCCTTAGACCTTTGCAACTGTAAAAGCAATTCGGTTTAATATTTGGATGTGGGCATAAACCAATGGACAGCCAAATCAATGATCAACAGAAATAGCTCCAATAGTTTTAGTTATAGAACATTTTTTGGGGGTATGGGGAGAGGGGGTATTTTGTCATTTCAAAACTATTTTTTATAGGATACCATAAGAAGCATGAAACAAGAAAAGCACATAATTTACACAACATTCTGATAGGGAGTCCCTTCAATGTATCTAAAAGCAAGGGGAAGCATTAGACATTGTCAATAAAGAGGGGAGATTTTAGATAATTTCCCCATAAAATATTAAGGTTTAAAACGTAAGATTGAACCGTTTCCTGCACTGATCCACACTTCAAATAAATGTGTTTGGCAATAACCCTAGCAAAAACACCTTTGCATGAATATCATTTTTCTGCATGTTTCCTGGAAATGGAAAGAACATGGGAGATAAGACTGACGAAGGAATCATGGAAAGAACAAAAGAGGACATATACTGGGTAAGAGCTTATGTTTCGAAATCAATAAATAATACTAATAATATAGTCAAAATATTTTGAGCACATTAAAATCTATTCTTTATGAATGGATCAACGTAAGTACAAAGTCATCTTGTTTAACTGGTTCAACTAGTTTAACAAATTCTTTGTATTTATCACATGCTTAAACCCATGGTCCCATACAGGTTATGTTCCATGGGCCATGGCTATCTTATGTTTAAAATGGAAAAAATAACTGAATGACAAAGAAGTAAATTAATTAGGAAAAGCTTAGTTTGAGGCTCAAAACTGACTCACATCACCTCCGGTACACAAAGAACCTTTTTTTTTCCTTGGTACTCCATCTATTTATCTATACTATTATCATAAAGCGGATACTAGGAATGGCAACGGGGTGGGGCAGGGCGGGCACGGGAGCCTCTCCTAATCCTTGTGCCAGCAAAAATCCCCATCCCCATCCTCGCTAACGGGGGCAAGGTTATCCCCATCCCCGTCCTCACAGGGATCTCCATCTCCGTGAGGATCTCCATTCCCCGTAATTTTTTATAATGTTAATCATTTTGGTTTTGTTTTTTGTTTTACTTTAAAAAATAAAAATGAAATAATTAAAATTTATAATTTTATTAGAAAATATTTAAATATATTCAACTATATTTTTAAAAATATTAATATATAGATGTATGTGTACATATATACATATATAACATATGCATACATAATATACATATATATTAGTGGGGATCCCACGGGGCGGGGATCAAGGTCCCCACGGGGCAGGGAGTGCTCTCCTCATCCCCACTAACGGGGATGAAAATTTCCCCATCCCCATCCCAGCGAAGGGAAAATTATCCCCATCCCCTGCCCATTCGAGGTAGATCCCCATAGAGATCGAGGAAATGGGGAAAATTGCCATCCTTAACGAATACTTACAGTGCAGGTCATAAAAAGTTACATTTGAATTTTTAATATCAACTTATATATTTACATTTGCATACATAACACGTGCCTTTAACACTAGTTTCAACAAATACTATTATTTTATCAATGACATTGTTATTATATTGACCAATTACATCAACAGATCACCACATTATTAGATAGTTATGCCCTTAGCTCCAATCGGACTGATGTACTTATTGACATTTATTGTAAATGAATAAAATGCATAATTGATTCATGTTATATTGGTGTGTTTCTGTGTAATACCTTTAAACTGGACACTAATGAGATTTGCGTTAATTTAGAGTCTTCACAGCCATTGGATAGACATGGGGAGATTTATCCTACCAAGGCTGACACTGATGTGCTGCCAAGAAAGTTGGGTAAAACCCAAAACACATGAAGTGTGGGTTTTATTGAAACCCTAAACCGGAATAAATTATAGTATTGCCTTAGACCTTTAAGACAGATGGGTAAAATCGAAATGTTACACTTAACCCCTAGACTCAATTATGATACTGCACTATGTGTTGGATTGAACTGTCTTTGATATGCCAATCAATGAGATCCTTTACCGAGTCAAAACCTGAGTATGTTGGGGCAGTCCGAGAATTCATCTAAGTGGGTGATCATAGTGACGGGATCAACCTCTTTATCGGACAAAGTGAATAATCAATAAATGCACTCTCTAATGGAAACCTAAACTATCGACATTTGATTTCAAATTATTGAGATTTGTTTTGCAAAATATATTTATATAAATATATACATATATATTATGGTTTCACAAAATGGTTTGCAAAATGTTTTAATTTCCAATATCCATGTGAATAGAGAGTGCAACACTATACCTAGCAACCGAGGGAGAGGTCCTTTTTTGTTAGGCAATGTTTGATCAATGAGGGTTGAGAGGTTAAGTGTAAAACCATTAAGGGTTATACCTGATAGGCTAATATTGCATCTGCCCACAGTCCTTGGGCCTTCATAAGGTGGCTAGACCCATTGACCATTTAGTATAAATGTTGAGCCCATTATGAGCCCATACAAATGGACTCAGGGGTGCACTGTGTTTTATAGTGTATTCGACCAGGCTTGTAACAAAGACTGGGCTGAACCCATGTGACTAATGTATAGATCAATGTTAGGGTCCCACGCCATACATAGAGAGCTAAACTAGTCAGCATTTAGGGGATGGCGTGAGTAGCATGACTAAATGGGCCTAAAGCCCATTTCGAATTGAGCTTAATATGATTAATTAAATAAGAGGCGAATCTGAATATGGATCGGTAGATAAAGATAACAAGATAACTCTTATCCATTTAAAGGGTCCAAATCCAAATAAAGATTTGGATTAGGATACTCCTAATTGAATTAGGAGAGGTTGATCCTAATCTACAGATAAGATAAGGAATAATCCTTATCACTTAAAGAGTCCAAATCCAAATAAAGATTTGGATAAAAAAAACTCTTAATATGATTAATCTCTTTAAGATCTATTTAAAGGAGAAGGGTGAATTCCTCAAATACTAACACCAGAAGGAATTCTTTTCTACAATTTTGCTCTCTCTCTCTCTTGTCGCCTTACCTAGTTCGAACTCCACTTGTTGGAAGTGATCAAGAATTGTTCTTGATATTGTTTCTTGGTGAAGAAACAACTTGAAATTGTGCTCACTCAACCCTACATGATTCCTGTTGAAGAATCACATGTTTTTGCTGAAGAACCCTTCTTGCTGATCTTGCCTCGATATATGCTGTGTCATCTTCAATGGAGGCAAATTTGGTGACCTCTTTGGGCGTGAACACCTACGTTGAGACTTGAGAGTTATATTTGATTTTGTATCGGATACTACCCTCTCCCTTCCTTTTGGTTTCATATCTGGTCCGATTTGGTTTGCGAACGAATTTAGAAAAATGCAGTTTTTCTAAATTAGGGAATAGGATTCCCAAATGGGAGAGAGAAAATTTTTGAAATTTCGCCCAACCACCTTGCACGGTTCGGCCATCTATATGATGGATCTCCCATCCCATCACGCACTACATTAGATATCAAGTTTATTAAAAAATGTTTTGGCTATCTATTTGAAAACGAAATTGGAATTCTCCAAGTGAAGCAAAGAAGACTTCTTAAGCAAAAAATCTAAAGCAATTTAAGGATTGATTTGGACTAATTAGTTCCCCATATTGGGTCCATTAGATAGAAGTCACACTTCTATGCATCGAATGTTACAAGCTATCATCAATCATATAGTCAAATTACATAATTTATAAAAAAAGATAAAGAAAAGCATTTTAGACTACAGTTTGATGGAACTAACCAAAGTCTGTCTAGAATTAAAAGAGTCTTCCTCACTCCTCAAGGCCAACTGCAAGTATCTTTTGGGACTTTGATGGATCCATAGAGAGTGTTGATTTAACTAAGGTGGAAGGTAGAGCCATTCCACAAGGGAGATCAAACTGCCAAGCAATCCCACCTCCTTGGTCTCCATTCGTATCAAAGTGTGGAGAGTGGCCTTTTGCCATGGCTCATAACCTCTACATGCTAGATTAACTGATATCTATAAAGGGGCCTTTTTATACAGCCATAGAATTTTCAGAGTAGCTTTCCATGGGCAGAAAGGCTATGTTGATAATTCTATATAGCCATGTATAACATCCTGTCATGTACACTTTACAACACATATTTCTAGTACTATAAATGCGGTCACTTATCCTTAAAAAGAATAAAATTATGAACTAAAATCTGACATGATATCTATGTTAAATCTAGCAAGCTTTGACTTACTGGCTCTGGGCCTTTATTTTTAAAACTTCAAATGATTCTTCTCTAGTTAGACTTCTTAATGGATTAAATACTGATACCAATTGGCAATAAGAAATTTTATGAGAAGTATCTCTATGGTCATTCTAGATTGTCCTCTCAGATGGACAACTTCAGATTGGTCCTCTCAGTCCTCCATGTAGCTAAATTCTTTAGGTGATGGAGGAGGGTATGGAACTTATTCAATCACGTATTTACGTGACACAATTACATTTCATCATTATCATGGATTTAACATCAGGGTCTCTTATCTTTGCGTGGTATTGCTGAGGATAAACCTTTGGAGCAAAAGAAATGATGTCCTGTCATGCACCTTGTGTTATCAATGAAAGAGGTGTCAATTGATAATTCTCTTTCTTTTCAGAATTAAAAGTTAAGAATAGGAAAATATAGTCATCCACTAAAGCAAGTAAACAGGTAAAGCATTGAAGAAACAGAATTATATATAAATCACAAAGAAACAAAGATCCTTCCGTGAAGAGCATCCTCTGTTTATTTCAAAATCAGAGAAAGTATTCTCTTGTCCCTCTGATAGTCCATACAGAGTGTTCATGATCACTTTAAAGAAGCCGATCAAGAAAGTCCAAAAAGGTAATCGAAGCATAAACGCACATTTTACTACAAGCAACAAGACTGTCAAATAAAATGTAAAAAGTAGATAAATAATACCTGAACTGTTGGGTACAACCTACTTTTGCACTTCATTCTCTTCATGTTCTTCTTCTACTTGTAGATGATTAAACATAAAAAGCAGGAAAGAGAGACAGAAGCAGTAACAGAACACGAGCAGACTGATAACCACGAGAAGGAAAGAGTTAAAGGAAAGAAGAGTTAAGGAGGGTTGAAGAAAGTTTGTATACATGGGAAAAGTTATTCATTTGAACAAGGAAACAAAGGAGGGAAGGAATGAAAGAAAGGGGGTTATCCACATTAACAGCTTCAGTATGTTGCTAAAATGACATATCATATAGAGTCCAATGCAGATGGCCACTCCACAGTGCTCACTGGTATTGCGAAGGTTTGCAGCTATGCTATTTCACCGGACCTCAGTATTTGAGGCTCCAAGCCTCCAACTAACGTTAGTGGTTATTAAACTGTTCCAATCAAATCTCTGTTGGATAAAAAACAATGCATGTAATTTTTCCATATAACTCCAACAACAATCAATAAAGGGATGGTCAATCAGATTGGCTGTTGATGCTGTAGATATTCCCAATCACTCCTACAATGCTCACTGATATTGCCAATGTTAACATCAACCATGACAAAATCTTCTCTCCATGGCTCAAATCCTCCCCTTCATGATTTAATCTCAAGGCAATAAGAGATGGGAATATAAAACCCAGTGAAAGTGCAGTTGTTGCCCCAGTAAACTTGAAAGCTACCCAAATGTTGGGTATCGCGGTAGACCCAAGATAAATAAGAACCAACAGAACTGCTGTCAATGCTAGCAACCTCTTTCTACTTTCTGAGAGTGGAGATGATCCGTGGAATATTAAGGCATCCACTGTTTGCCTCAGAGAGAAATGGATAACAGGAAAGACAAGTACCAGATGAAGAATGTACCCCACACGGACAATATAATTCAGAGTTGAACTGAAACGTATTCCAAGGTCTTTATCAAAGTTGGTCAGAACATCTGATTCTGTATCCTTCCCAAACAACAGATACCCAGATATGGCTGTTGAGGCATAAACCAAGACACACAACACAGTGGTTATCCTTCCCACCCGATTCATCTTCTGAGGAGATCGTCCTTCAAGCTCATTATATATAGGTTGAACATTAAAATGACAAACATAAGCATTTGTCATGATTGGGATCACTACAAGCAGATCCATTATGGCCTTCTTGGATCCAATATCTGGGCCCATCCTTGGCGTCTCTATCCGCCCTTCAACAAGCTTAATAAACGCAATCACACAGGAAACTATGACAAAAACAACTGCAAGAGCCACTGAAGCAGCTGATGTCAAGCTCAAAGAATCAATCTTCTCCAAGGCACAAAGTGGTGCAAGAAAAACTACCACAATAATCAATATCACCAGCTTCCTCTGATCCCAGACTCCACTTCCTAGCAACTGATCAAAAACCCCCACATGATCCGAAGAACCAGACATGACATCACCCATAATTATCAAGTAAACCACCAAAATTCCAGCATTGTTAACAATTATACAGATCTCAGAAAGAATCCTGGCCGGACGACCCAATGCAGATTGAACAATATCACCATAAGAATATGCCTTGCGAAGAACAGAAAACCGAACAAGCAATTCAATACTTATCTCCGACAAAATACCCATCAGAATAATAAGAACAAACCCGAGAACCAACCCAAGGACTTTCATGGTGGCGGGAAGGGCCATAATTCCAGCACCAATGACCGAGGTAGCAAGGTTAAAAACTGCACCAGAAATCTCAGATCCACTCTTAACATCGCCGCCAACGATAAGCGGGAAATCGTCTTCCTCACCAATACTATCAACATGGTTAAGATCTTGATCTCTTATTTCACCTAGGGGCACCAATTTTACAAACGCGTTTTCGGAAGATCTGGGTTTTGGGGATTCAACATGATAATCATCGGGTAACTGTAATTCTACATATGAACTTCTTGGAAGAGCAGAGTAATGGCTAGTCATTGTTATTTTTCTCTATAGAGTTCTTACATAAAAAATAAAAAAGTGATTTTTTTTTTTAATTTGTTGCTTTTGCAGATCTGTGTAAGAATGGAGAGAAAGACTTACTCGGGTGATCTGCGATATGATACCATATTTGTTTGGATAAGAACAGCAGAAGACAAACCCTAGATTCGGGGCTCCAGCATCAAACTTCCAACAGGCAACAGCTGTCTCAGCTGCCCGGTGGAGGAGGAAGAGGATTAGGGGAGGGAGAGGGAGACACCAACAAACGGAAATTAGCCGTCTGAAGGGTTCCCAGCTTCTGATTGGGCGTAGACTTACCACATTTTGGTATTCGATAGTCAGAGTCAAAAGAGCCGCGATAGTCGTCTTTCGGAAGTTAAGAAACAGAGACGGCGTTTCTTACGGTGCTAGCTTTTCAAACGTTTTTCCTTCGCTAGAGCGTGGGATTGACGGTCACGACTCAGTCAGAAATGAGTCATGACCACTTACTGGCCGGGTTCGGTACGGTTTAAGCTCGACCCCCAAGTTCACCAAACACCAGCCCATTTCAAATCCGCCCTGCCCTGTGAAACACAGCAGGGTCGGATAATTCGGGTAATGAAGCTGGTCTTATTCATTTTCAATTCATTGGAGTTTTTATATGCATTTTAGTAAATTTACAAATGACATTGTGATTCAAACAATGTAATGCAGATTGCCATATTAGGAATTTAGGAGATAGGGATGGATACAATTTGGGCGGATTCGGGTTTAGGATTTGATAAAATTTGAATAATCCCGGTCTGAGGTTAGGTACCCGACTACCTTATTTAGAGTTTTTGTTATTGAATCTTCTTGGCGTGGACGCTGACCCACTTTTCCTTCCTTATCAACAGCTAAACGATTCAACCACTTGGATCAATGTCTCAACTCGTGATGTATGTACTGATGTTATTATTAAGATAAATGAGAAAGGTGATGAACAAGAACTTAGAATTAGAGACATAGAAAAGAAACAAAGTTAAGAGGTGACTTTGTTACTTATTTGGTGGAGGATAATCCTAAAACATATCAAGAGACTATAACATCTATAAATTTATCATTTTGGAGAGAAGTCGTTGATAGTGAACTAGAGTCAATTATGACTAATCATTTTTTGAAATTGGTAAACCTAACTCCAGGAACTAAAACCGTTGGTTGTAAGTGGGTGTTTAGGAAAAAATTAAAACCCAATGGAATCATATATAAGTTTAAGGCAAGGCCAGTAGTAGCTAAGGGATACAGACAAAAAAGGTGTAGACTACTTTGACATCTACTATCTAGTAACAAAAATAATAATTATTAGAGTCATAATTGCCATATGGCATCTATATATAAATTAATTATAAACCAAATGGGTGTAAAAACTATGTTTCTTAATAAAGATTTACAAGAAGAAATATATATGGATTAACCCAAGGGTTTTAGAGGTTTGGAACAAGAACATAAAGTCTGCAAACTAGTTAAATCATTATATGGACATAAAAAAAAACCCCTCAATAGTGGAATGAAAAATTCAATAACATTGTAACAAATAATAAATATGTAGTAAATGATATGAATACTTTTTTAGCTACAAATTCAATGAAAATTTAGGAGTAATAGTTTACTTATATGTAGAATGTTAGAGAAATTTAATCAATCTAATTGTATACCTATAAGAACACCTTATGATTCTATTGTTAAGTTAAAGAAAAATAATGGTGTTGTTTTTAAACATAACTATGCTAGAATAATAATAGTTTAATATTTTTGATAAATTGTGCATGCCCGAACAATGCATTTGTTGTTAGGAAACTAAGTAGATATATCCATAATCTTGGATGTAAGCATTAAAATACATTAATTAAAATTTTGTGGTACCTGAAAGGTACTATCCAAATGTATTAAAAGGCTATTGTGATGGAAACTGGATCTTAGATTCAAAAATCCACTAGTTGGTATGTATTTACCTTAGATGGTGAAACTATTTCATGAAAGTCCACCAAACAAACTTGTATTGCAAAGTCAACAATGAAATCTAAGTTCATTGCTTTAGAATAAATTGATGTGGAGGCCCAATAGCTTCTTAATTTATTGGTCAACTTACCCTTTGTGGACAAAACCAGTCTCGTCTGTTTCTTTGCATTGTGACAATGAATTGGCAATTGTTAGAACAAAAAACAATAGCTACAGTGGAAAAAGTCGACATATTCAGCTAAAACACAATATAGTAAAAATGTTAATAGGTGATGGTATGACCACACTTGAATTTGTAATGTTAGAGAAAAATTTAGCAGATCCTCTAACTAAGAGACTGACTAGAAAATTAGTCTTAGATACATCGAGGGGAATAACAAGTCATTATAAGTTTGGTAGAGCACTATCATATTATGTTTTGAGAGTGCCCATCCCCTTTGTATAAATAGTGCTAACTGCAACATAAGGAGGTTAAGTAATTTACTCTTAATGAATTCATAGCACTTATGGGTGGTGTGGATAGTTGCAGTACACACTTAATAAATTCACCTATATAAGTTTGGAGGTGAGGCCTCCTCTTATGAGAACAAGGGCTTTGTTCTCTAGAACATTCATAAAAATTCATGTATATGTGCATGGCCGAAACATACCAAACCGTGACAACCAATTGTTATAAAGGGCAATACATGTGTTGTAAGTGCATCTAGGTTACATTCATGGAATTTGGTTCAAGACAATTTCACCAAATTTCAGTAACACATGCCTTATAACCACTAGATATCGATTCAAGTCCCTAAGACATCATCACTAATTCATTTTGTTTTCCAAAGTGTGCCTGATTTGGGTTATCTTAATTTAAATCATGTGGGGGATTGTCGGTACTTTTTCTTGGTTTTTGTGTGATTCAAATTACTTAAAATTCACATTTGTACCATCGGGAGATGTTCCCAATACAAGGTCGGGATGTGCTATGGGGCATTGTGGGGTGCCCCCTTGTGGGGCATAGATGTGAACTCAATTAATTGCGCTTTGCTTTTGGTGCTTTGTCTTTTCTATTTTGTCCACTAATAAAGTGGTTTGAGTCCCACATGGACTAGAAAGAACACTCCCTTTGGTTTTATTTACTATCATGTGCTATTGAGTTTGTGTTTAGGGCTTGTAGGGAGAATGCACTTCGACCACCACATGCACACATACATCGGGCTAGGCCAGGCTGGGCTAACACAGACGCATGCCCGTCCATCCATTTCTAAGCGTTCTCTTTGTAACTAACCCACTTTCCTTTTGCATGGGTGAACTCTCAAAATTGGTGGGAGTTGTCGGAAGACATTTCTATCATGGGTTTTCTTACTAGCCAAGAATCCAAGACATTTGTGTTTATATAGCACCGAACTTTTGGCCATTTCAGTGTGTGTTGGTCTCTTGTGTGCACTTTTTTTTTCTTTTTTTACTCTCCCAATGTGTTATTCTTCTCCTTAAGTTATGGGTACACATAACAATCCGATTCGTTGCTTTGGGCTATAAATGCACACAATGCCAAGGCTAAGAGTTTAACCTGGCCTTTGCATGCCAGATAGGCTAGTGTATGAACAGCCTTGTTGTAGTTTCTGTTTATATGCACAAACTCTAATTGTTCAAAAGTAAATAAAAGTCTTGATAGTTGTACACAATGTAACTGGTCTATCCACTTCTTTGGTTGACTTTTATCCTGCAAAAAATCTATTAGCTGCGATGAATCACTATATATCATGATCCTAGATATCTTGAATTGGCTGGCTACCTTGAACCCTTGGACTAAGGCACGGAGTTCCGCATCATAACTATCAATGGCCCAACATGGTTCTCCTTCAGCAAGGCCTAAGAGTAAGTCATACGATCCATCAATGTGAAATGTGGTAAGGGTGTTCCTTCTCTCATTTGTTGGGGTGATAACCCTTATATTTTTGATGCACTATTCCTGAGAGCATTGATACTTCCACATTCGAGAGATGATGTCCCTTAGGGTAGTATTCTTGAGATAAAAAATGAAGTTGTTTCTGGCTCTCCATATGAGATATAGTATAGTGCAACCCTTCCTTACGATATGTATAGCCTCTTGTGGCGATAAGTTCTTTTTTAATCTTTCCCATCACTTTATGATGGAAACATAAGCTTCCTCTTCCTCTTTGATGTCATTTGGGTTCAGCCCTACCTGGGCCTCACACCAAACTGCTCTTGTGAAAGGGCATGTAAAGAGTATATGTGAGGTTGTTTCCTTTTTGTGTGCTTCAAATGGGGGGAGCCATTTCGTGCATTTTCTTCGGGTTAGAAGGCCATTCCACACCACTTTCTAAATTATACTCCTATAAGGGATATTTAGTTTTCATAGATCTTTCTATGGGAAATGTGCTTTGGAGGATGATAGTTTCTAACTTTCAAAAACTCTATATGTCGACTTCACTGTGTATATTCTAGAGGTGTTGCATTTTCACAAGATGTTATCATGGCTTGACTTTGTGTTAGGGGTAAATTGAAGGATATGAGAGCAGGTTTGTTCATCAAAAGTTTAGGCCAAAATATGGTGGTTCCAACTCCAGTCTAGGTTCATTAATGATGAGACATGTTGATTGCAGTGAGACTCAATGATTATGTCTTTTGGATGTGGGATTCCCCCTATGATAGTTGGAACCCATGGGTTCAAGAAAACTGAGATGTTCTTGCATGAATTGACTTGCCATATTATGTTTGGCTTCAATTCTTTTAGAAGTTTGCATGTGGAACACCACCATAGTGATGAATTACGAGTGA
Organism: Nelumbo lutea; assembly: GCF_056320005.1. Classification (NCBI taxonomy): domain Eukaryota; kingdom Viridiplantae; phylum Streptophyta; class Magnoliopsida; order Proteales; family Nelumbonaceae; genus Nelumbo; species Nelumbo lutea. The sequence continues at coordinate 17,789,020 of NC_142691.1, forward strand.
TTTTGGCTTGAAATGGGCTTTGACTTGGGAAATACCTTTGTTTGATGATTTGACTCCACAATGTGTTGGGAGAGAATATCATTCTCCATACCTATTTCTCAAAGACTGCCTTGTTCATGTCTTGACTTTTTCTGAATCCTAGGCCTCCATTTTGTTTTGCTTGATTTTCTATTCTCCATTGTATTGTGTGTTTGGACTTGTTTTCACATGCTTGCCACTAGAAATCCCTCATCAACTTGTTCAGTTTGGAGAGTGTTCCATGGGGGAGAATTGTTGTCTGCATGGAGTAAACTGGAATGGCTTAGACAACTGATTGAATCAAAGTGGTGTGACCTGCTTGGGATAGAAATCTGGAGTTCTAAGATGTGATTTTTTATATCACCCGGCCCACTAGGGGCTGATGTGTTGATATCCTAATATCTTGTACTCCTAGTCGAGTGCCCAGATAGCTCATAATTTGCCTTTTGTCCCAAAAGATGCTCAAATATGGATAGGATGTGGCTTATAACTTTAGCCTATGGCACATCCACCTTGCAGAAAATGATGCAACCATTTCCAAATAGCAAATGGGTAACAGACATGACGTTCCTGCAAATCTTAGCTCCTTCAATGAGGCCTTCACTTTCAACATATACTAGCAATTGTGTTAGTATCTCCATTCTCATGATAAATAAATATGGGGAGAGGGGGTCTCCTTGCTTGAGGCTACATCTCACTTTGAAGTGGCCAAAACATTTGCCATTTAGTTTTACTAAGAAAATTGGGGTAGAGATACAATGATAGATCATTTGAGTCCATTTTGATGGGAAACTCATTTTGTTCAGTGTTTCCTTGAGAAAATTACAATCCATTCTATCAAAAGCTTTGGACATGTCCAATTTGAGTGCAATGAGACCCTTGCCCTTTTTCTGTTTTCTCATGGAGTATAGTATCTCCTTGGTTAGTATGATGTTGTTTGTTATTTGTCTATTTTTTAGAAAGCAAGATTGGAAAGGAGATGTCACATCTTCTAGCACTGGCTGCATTTTGAGCACTAACCACTTGGAAATAATTTTATAGAAGACATTACAAAGACTGATGGGTCTAAAATCTGTGGTAACTGTGGGGTCATGGACTTCTGGTATGAATACCCAATTTGTATTGTTGGTTTCCTTCGGGAGATATTTAGTGTGAAAAAAATTGCAGCACCATTTGATGTATGTCATTGCCCACAATATCTCAAATGTTGATAAAAGAAAGTTGTGTACCCATCTGGACTTGGTGCTTTATGAGGATGCATTTGCTTCACTACCCATGCTACTTCATCAAAAGTTGAGGGTTGTAAGAGGTTTTCTTTATGTTGAATAGTGAGGGTTGGAATACAGATCAAAGAAAGGAGACTGGTGTTCAAACATTCATTGAGTGTTTTCACCTTTTGTATGGAATTGATGAAGAGTTAAGCAATTTGTTCTTTATTGTATGTCCATTCTCTAGTTGGTTGCCTTAACCACTGGAAATTGTTTTGAATTGCTCTCTGGTTTGCTATTTTGTGGAAGTATTTTGTGTTCTTGTCCCTTTGAGCCAGAGCTCTCTAGATTTTAGCCTCTAGATTTCCTCTTCTTTTCTTAACTAATACAAGTATTGAACTCGAAGGTCTCTGAGTTTTTGGGGATTTACATTTTGCATTTGAAAGTCAGAAATTTCCCTTTGTAGTTTATTGAGATAAGCTTGTATCTTCCCAAAAGTCTGATGATTCCGAACTTGGAGGGTTTTTTTGCACTTTTTAAGCTTCGTGATTATTTGGAAATGTGGAGATCATAATATGTGGGTCTGCCATACTGAAGTGATGATATCTCTACAGTCCTGGTGATCTGTCCAAAAAGGTAAAAAGTGGAAATGGGATGTTCTATTGACTGTGATTGGTTTTGCAGTTAACTTGATGGGTGCATGATCTGATGAAATGATGGGCAGATGATGGACTATAGAGTCTGGATATAGATCTGTCCAGGAGTATGTGGCAAAAGCTCTGTCTAGTCCTTCTAGGGTCTTGGCTCTTCCATGCTGCCCATTTGTCCATGTGTAAGGTGGTCATATGAAATCAATGCTGATCAAGTTAAAAAGTTGAATGAAATTCTAAGGGTGCTTTGATGTTTTAGGGATTTGATTTTTGTAGTTTTTTGGTCTTGAGTTGTGAGGAGATCATTGACATTTCCAAATAAAAGCCAAGGGAGAGTGACTTGTTGTAAGGTATCTGTTAATTGAAGCCAAATGAGTTTTCTCTGATTTTTTTGAGAGCTGCCATAGATCCAAGGTTTGTTGGTAGGGAGGTTTTCAATTTGAAGGATGATGAAGTTTGGCTGTATGTGGAGTGGTTTTGCTGTGATGCTTCCAGACCAGCAACATAAGAGGCCTCCTGATTGGCCTCTTGATGGTTGAATCAAGTGACCCGGATATTTTAATTTTGTACCAAGCTCCTAGATTATTCATGTCCATCTTGGTTTTACTTAGAAACCAAATGTCCGATTTTTCTTTTTTTATTGTTTTGCATAGGTTCCGGAACTTTGAGGGTTTATTGGCAAAGGCTATGAGATGTTGTATAGAAGCCGACCGTCAAAAAGCTTCTGCACTAATAGAATACTCCAAGAGGCGGTGAAATTAGATTTGATTATTTGGTTTCTAGTTTAATATCCGTTACAACCATATTACCTTCATATTTATCAAGTTTTATTGTACTTATGTCAGGAGAAGGGACCACAGTATTACTGCTTAGAGTCACCGGATTGACTTTCTAATAATGTAATGGTTGATAATGGTTTCGTCAGTTGATGAACTTGTTTTACCCAAAAATATGCAAAAATATTTAGAAAATGAATAAAAATAGCATAAAAAGGGTCCTATATTGGCCTCAGACAAGTCTAGCATGGTTGAGGGTTCGTCGCTAACATGGATGAGATAACCAATTGATGGCATTACCAATTACAGATTCTGAAATCAAGCTATGGTCCGAGTGTCTGACTGCCAATATTAAAAATTGCTTGAGAACTTTCCCTAGACTTTCTGTTTCTCTCTTATTTTCTGATAAGCCAAACACAGTTTTTTGTGTGTGTGTGAGACTTCTCAGGCCTTCAAACATTCTAGTAATGTTCACAGAACATGTTAAAACAGATGGCCATGCATACTTAAGAGACTGAGTGTGTGTGTGACTTCTCAAGCCTTCAAACATTCTAGTAATGTTCACAGAAAATGTTATAACAGACGCCCATGTATACTTAGACTCTATATAGCCTAGTTAACAAGTGATGCTCTCAAACTCAAAGTAGATGTGGTATACTATCTAATACAAAAAAGTGTAATCGAGAATAATGCGTGTAATTTGAACTTCCCTGAATTCCTTGTTGACAGACAACCAGGATCTGATGGTGGCCTTCAGTTCGTCTAGTTATCTCTTCTAGTATTCTACTCTTGTTTTCAAATACATGTGCATCTATCTCTCTGCCTCTAATATTCAATGAAGGGCATTTCCCATATCATATCTCCTTTCTTGATGAGTCGCTCGATCTGCCTGGGCTGTGGCAGTGTCATTAATGTTGCCGGGGAGCACCAACAAATTCCAAACACTTCAAGGTGTGACCACAAGGCTGAAGAGAACGCACGGACGCACAGTGTACGAATAAGTGGTCTATAGTTTCCTCCACCTCTCCACATAACCGACACCATATGTTCTGCAATTGCATTCCTCTTCCAAGCTGCATTGTGAGGCATTTTCCATGGGTTTCTGTAGCGCTCTACTAATCCTAAGACACTTGGAGCCAAGTGGCACAAATGTCATCCTTCCATCATAGCCCAGCATACCCCAGTATTTGCACCTACTTTTTTGAAAGGCAGCAAAAAATGTATTGTATTATATCTGTAAAAAGGAGGGCAAGACACCCTCAGTGAGGGGATTTACAATATGCTTTACAAAAAGACATTGAAGCATATACAAGAACCCCACAACCCTTAGAAAATAATAGAGAACCAATCTTCTTTCAAGGAATTAACAGAAATCCCCAAGAATTGGTGAATCACTAACGCCCACTGAAGTAGGAGCCATTCTATTTTACAAATCAACACTTCATGACACGAGGATTTACCTTGGAAAATTCTGCTATTCTCTCCTTCCAGATCACCCAACAGATAGATACAGATTGCAAAAGGCAGCAGACTCCAAAGAATCTCCCTTCAGTAGAAAAACCATCCATTGTCCAAGAAGATAGCAAGTCCGCCAAAGATTGAGGACAAACCCATTGCCTTCAAAACAGCTTAAGAAAATGGCTCCAGAATCTGGACCATGAATAAGTATTTGCACCTTACTCATGGCTTATGATAATAACAACAATCTGGACCATTTAAAAGACTACCGGAACTTAGACACTTGTGTCAGTAAGTACTACCAGATGGGAACCATTTGGCATACTTCCAGGGCTTCAGTTGAAATTCCAGTCAAATGGAACCTCCCCTCATGCGGTTAGAATTTGAACTAAGCTCAACACTGATGGATCAGCATTGGAAACATCCCCTTAACAGGTGCAAGGGTAAGCGAAAGATCATCACAGGAAAGCTTAAGATCTATACATACACCAAGTTTTAGAAAAATTACAATTGAAAGAGAAGCTACCACCAGTGTTTAGGCACACCTAGGTTCACAGGCAAGGTTCACATTATAGGATGTGAGTGTGCCTCATCAGAACCAAGGTGCACATCATTTGGCTTGTTGTGTTTGAATGAATTACCCTTGAATTTAATATTGATTATGTAACTAGTTTTTTTTTAGAGTTTAAACAATTTAGCTTATGTGGGACTTACACATACATGCTAACATGCCCTAACCAAATAAATTAGTTGGATTTTTGAAATATTGTTTCTTTCAGAATATAGATTTATATATTCTTATTTATTAAGTTCTTAATTTCTTTTTGAAAAATGGTGCTTCACTTTGTTCACCTTGAGCCTCCCTGTCCAGGAACCCCTTGCACTTCAGCTGTGCCTTCTCACATTTAGAACACTGACCACCACAGCTATAGCAATATCGCTTTTTGTACTAGTTCAACCAATTCTCCATGACATCTTCAAGATTAAAGGGATACATACAAGTCTCTAGAATTGTTGTTAAAAGTCATTATTTCAAATGTCCTAGATGCAGCCTTGAACATGGTTTGTAATGCACATTTCTACTATCTCTGATACTGTCTGCTTCTGGCCCATTTGGCTATATTGATTGGTGGTCTTCTTACAAGCAGCTAAGTAAAAAAAGGTAGGGATATGTAGGTTGTAAAATCTTGACTATTACTGCTCTTTTATATTCAAGGCAGCAGAACCAGGAGCTTTTAGGTAAGAACAAGTTTCATCCTTCTTGTCTGACTAAGAAGATTTTTCAACCTTCAGCTAAGGTGGCAATTGCATCTTGCCACAAAAATCAAATCCCTAACTTGCATAATCTTTATATCAGCAAATCCATTATTTGGATAGCTTACAGTAAAGTGTTGATGAGGCAAGTGAAATGTCTTTTTGAATGGCAGCGTATGGAGTCATGATTCAACCAACTAAGGTCCATTTCTTTGCGACAAAAAGAGAGGACATAAGTGCAATAGAGCAAGGAAGCAAAATTAGAAGCTAGTATTACAAGTTTGAAATGAATACAGGAGTTAAAAACTCAAATTTTAGCTAGTGCCTGAAGCCAAAGTAGTGCTAGGTAGTTCCAATGGTAAGTTAGATTGTATATATTGCTACAACTATCACCTAATATATGAGAACTGAAGTCTTGCTATTTTAATTATGTAAATATGAAATCCTGTTATGCAGCTAGAATAACTGTAGCCCATGGATTGATCAAAAGGCCAAGTCAAATGTGTCTTATAAGTAAAGGCTAAGCATTCCCCTACTCCCAGTTGGTTTCATTAGGCCCTAGAAGGATAATAGGAAGTGTAGTTAGTGATTCTTGTGCCCTATGCTATTATATTTAGTTATTTAAAAAAGAAAAAGCAACTCTTGAGTACAGATGACAATGGATAAATACATGAATAGAAAAGCTAGCATAGCAACACACTCATCAGTTAAAATCTTGCTACAGATGGGGGTATATAAATCTTTTCTTAGGAAGCTCCACAGGATCTGTATTGCTTTCAGTAGCTATATAATGGCAAACTAGGCATGTAAATTTTGGTTCATGTTAAAGATACAAGAGATGGTGTATACAAATTTGTGAGGAAAGGTCGAAGTACACCAATATGCACTTTCAGTAGCTAAAAAAGAATATGCTCTTGCAATAACAAATGCAGACTAACAGACGAAAACATTTAACTTCTAATAGTTCTAGAAGGTGAGATTAGATCAAGCTCTAAAAATTTGGAAATATGCCAAATTTCTCCTCTAGAATATAACAAACAAGATGAGCAGAAAAGCAAAATAAGTGAAGGGACACATTCAAGAAGAACTAACTAAAAGTACCAGAGAAGCATATACAACTGCAACACATCTATATTTACAGACCTAGTAAAAGGCAAAAACAACTGATAATTGGCATGTAGTATTTATCTCCTTTGGCTTACAAGACTCAAGTGCGAGGCAAGTGCAGCTCTGACCCTCTCTCCACTCTCATTTCCCTGCCCATCAAATAGAGGAAATTTCTGCTCCATCAAATAATCCTCAGTTTCATCTGGTAGCGGCTCACTCTGCTTGGCAAGAAAATTATGCAGAAGACAACCAGTAACAATAACAAATGGGAAGGACTCCATGCATTTTTCTTTCCAGTTCACAGAAAGAAGCCGCCAACGTGCCCTCACTCTCGCAAATGCCTTACTAACCAATTCCATTCCACGATTATGAGTAGAATTAAATGTCAATTCCATGGAATTTGAATCATCCTTGCTTGGCTTGCTGAAAGGTGTGATAAGCCAAGGTAAAAGAGGACAGCAAGAGTCCCCCAATACATATTGAGGAACCAAATTGCCCTCACTCAGCTCAGAGGGAGGCCCATTCAACAGCTCCTTGGATTCTTCAACCCGCAAAAAGAATTTCGTCTGGCGTAAAATGGTGTATGGACTCACTGAACTCGGCCAACCAGCAGAAATGTCCAAGAACCTACCTTCAGAATCCACCAACGCCTGTACAATGATGGCCCCATCCTTCCCCAACCCATCTCCGTCAATATGAAATTTAATGAACCCCAGAACGCCAAAACAGTTTGGGAGTGAAATCCAACTAAACCCTTCAGTAATTCTCTTAAAATCAGAGGTTAACTCAAGTAAATGAGAAAGCTGGCTGTTCACCAACTTACAGACCGTGTAGAAAGCACGACAGGAACCAGCTGAGTCAAGACCAAATCGCCTCCCCACGGACTTAAATGGAGCGGCGTGAGCCAACCGGAAAAGTGCAGCTCCAAGGACGTAATCAGGAGAGGTAGTGGAGAATGAATTACGCAGAGAAGGGGACAAGGTTTCGAGGAGGAAAGTGAATGAGGGCTTGGACATACGAAAGACTTCAACCCATCTGGGATCAGAGTCGTCGGAGGCGGCAGAAAGGAAGCGCTGGAACCAACATGAGGAGGAAGGCGAAGAAGAAAGAGGAGGAGAGATCAGACTTGTAACGGTTGTGGAAGGATTGAGGGTTTCGAAGAGAGAGTTGAGTTTGGTAAGGGAGAGAGCAGTGGAGGCAACATTTGATTCGAGAGAGAGGGTTTGGGATGGGTGGAGGTGGAGATCGTTTTGGGTGAGGAAGGAGTGAGCAGCGGTGGTAGCGGAGGCCACGAGAGAAATGAGTGGGAAGAGATGCTCGTGGTCTCGGACTTTCTTTTTACGTTTCTTGCCGGCGGTGCCGCTCTTTCCCCCCCTGCCGGCCATGATGAGAGCTGACACCGCTGGTGTTGTTGTCAAGCTAATTTTCTGGATATCGATATTGGGAGCCCGGATCCCCTGTAAGCAAAAAAATGCTGCTTAGATAACATCCAACCGCTCATTGAGAATACCCTCAAAAGCGAGATGTCCGTAGCGGGATTCTCATAATTTGACGGTGTGTGCAAAGTTTTGCTTGCGGAAAATCCGTCGCCGATCTTGGTATGATACGATGTAACGTTTAGTTGAACCGAACCAACAATGGTAAGGTTGCGCGCCGGTATTTAAATGACCAATCAGTCCACATCAGAATTTTATGGCCGTATGGTAAGGGAGAATGTTATAGGGGGAGAGGGCTAGCACCAAGGGGTGGAATTCAGAATTGTGCATTGGGTATATCTGAACTTCTCGTTAAATATATGGGCCCGCTTTTTTATAATAGCCCATGAATTTATTACTGGCATATGACCTCAACTAATTGATAGCCCACCGAATAGCTAAAGGGTTCGATTAATCTTAAAAACCAATGCAAAATTGGAGTTCACCTAATCGCAGTTCGTTCATTTCAATTTAAAAAATAAAAAATGGCCAAAATCATCCAATGACTCAACGATTCAATTACCTCAGTCAATAGGTCATTGACCAAATCAATAGTTTTTGAAACGGGGATTAAATTAAGGGTGAAATAGAATTAATTGCCTGGATGGTTCCTAGACCAAATGGTTTGACCATCTAGGTCAATGGTAATTCGAAAATACTAGTATGATGTAATATTGAAAATTATAAAAATAATATATTTTATCTATCTTTAATGATTTATTAATTTATTTTACAAATAAATTATATGTTAATAGTGAAAATATTTTTCTTATTTGAAAATATAGTTATTATATAAAAATACTAAATAAATAAATTTTCCCAACAAAATTAATAGAAAATAGAAAATTATAAAATGATTTATTTTACTTACCTATATATATGTTTTATTTTACAATTATATATTAAAATGAAAACATATTTGTTACTTAAAAAATAGTTATTATTTATATAAAATACTAAATAAATAAAATTTCTCAAAAATCTAATAAAAATGAACATTATAATTATTAAAATTGAATGAGTGATAATTATTATATAATGTGCACATGCTCTTTAATTTTAAAGTTATTATTGTATTTATGCGATTTATATGCATTTTAGTATCTTTTGTCTATATCCATTTCTGTGTTTGAATTGTCCAATATAATATCCGATAATAATACTTTGATCTTGTTGTCATCTAATGTCAATACCAAACCATCTATACTTGTGTTTAGTTGGAGAAGGAATTAACTACATTAATGGGAGTAGCCCTAAGCAAAATCTAAAAAACTACAACCTTCAATGCACTATTATGGCCGTTACTTTATCCAATTCAAGGTAATGGCGAAATTTGGGCGGGTCAAGTTGCACTCAGACCAACTCAACTCACAGTTTTACATAATCTAGGCTTGGGTTTCCCGTCTTCAGATTGGGCTTGGGCTTAAAAAGTTTAAGCTATTTTATTTTTAAAGTTAAACCTTGAATGCATAAAGTTTCAATTTGAACTATGCTCAAATTGGATAATTTGGGCTTAACCCGATTCTTAGAATTGGACCTGAGTTGAACTTAAGCTGGACCCAATTCACCCGACTTGCACCCCCTAATGGACCATAGCAAGACATCAAAGAGCATGATTCACAATATTAGCCTAGAGGTACTCCAATGGGTGCAGCTGATTTTTTGAACATTTTTGGTTGATATCTAAAACATTTATATTAAATGCTTATACTGAATGTGACACCACCCTACTACTATACAAACTCTCGTCCAATGGTCCTTTATTTTTGGTAAAGATTCGTCCAATGGTCAAATCTAAAAATAAATGTTTTCTAAATACAGATTAACATCTATAAGCAAATCTAATGGTTATCACAATCAATATTCTTTTAATCTTTTAATAAAAAAAAAAACAGAAGAATAAGGTACCATTTCAGAAAATAGCCCGCTGGCCTATGTTTTTCAAACAACCACCATGATACCAAACATAAAAAATTAGATTTACTCCTCACACAGCTACTTATCATATATTCGAGTGCATCGCAACATCTTCCCATGAATAACAATATATAAGGACAGGAGTGAAATTTCCAAACCTCACCTAATGTTAAAAGATTCTTGATTCTCGTGGGTGGGTTAATTTTTATCTTCAAGATCTCGTGATTAGTGTCAAATCACGTTAAATTACAATCTTTCTGCTCCTCAACATTTTTGCCATGGTTTTGTTTTTGAAAATAAAAACTGCTCCCGCATTATGGTTATACACCGTCCCCCAACCCATAATCCACCTAACCCGCATGCGGGCTTCAATCTCAAGTCTCCACTACAATCAGGAAGAGACTTTACCAAGTGGTTAGCACCTAGTGATTTTTGTTCAATGAATGCATATGTAGAGAGTTGTTTTTATTTTCAAAAATAGCACCACACACATTACAAACAACCCTAAGTTCCAGGATGCATTAGATGCAATTTGCCAAGAGAGAGGTTAGTTCCTGGTATTTATTAATGTATTTTAAATATAGAGCCAATTTTAGTTGTTCCTCAATAATGTTTTTATTGTTCTCATCATCCCAAAAGCCGCAGATTGATTGTGTATTTTGGAATTTGTTTTTGGGAGAATGACAGTTCAGCCCAGGGTAAGAATTTTTAAGTCTTAAAGTACAGCCACTTGGAAATTGATTTCACTTCACAGGAATACATTGATGTATAGAATAAGGATTTTTGACATTTTGAATGTTTATAACTCTAGTGAAAATTAGAAATCTGCATTAGCTCTTTCCATACTTCTCTATTTGTTTTAAACTCGGGGGAAATTTATCTTCTCATTCAGGTGCCGGCAGTCTTCCAAAAGGCATCCTGATCAAATGCAGCAGTATGCCTTGACAGTATAGCAGAATGGCAGCGATGGCTTGAGATATGAATAGGCTTACCAAAGAAAAAAAATGGCCACACTTACTGAGATCAACTCTAAATTGCATACATTGTCTCATTAGCTTTTTTCTATATCTTTTGACCAACAACTGGAATGCTATGGGTCCTCCTCTGATTATGATCATCCAAAAGAATTGTTTATGGCATAGATCCCTTTGGTGAGACCTTTGGCAGGTAATATGTCATAGGTAGACAGACGAAACTTTCTTTCTTGTTGCCTCTCATAAGATCTGAATTGCTGGTTTATCTTTTCACAATAAATGCCGTTTGATCAGAGCAAAATGGAACCTACTCTATCATTATGGTTGATTAGAGAGCCTTAAAACATGATTTCATAGCAAGGATTCCAGTTGTGCTAAACTTCTTCAAGCAAGTTCCAATCCAGAACTGGAACCGGAGTTTTCTTTGGTACATTAAATGAAGAAAAAAGTTATTTGTTCTCATGCAATACTAAGGGTTTCCTGTAATCGAATAATTGTATTTTTTAACTATTTATACTAAAACAGGTTTGTCAAGGATGGAAGCTCTGCACATCTTGGGCATCTCAGCAATAAGCCCAGTCACCTCAGACAAAGCTCTGGGCACCTGGGCATCTCAGCAATAAGCCTCTGCACCCTAGGCATAAGCAAAGCTTTGGACGCCCCAGGCATTTCAGTAAGCCCCGGCAGCCCAGGCACAGAAAGCCTTGATGACCTCAAGCACAGACAAGTCCTGGCAACCCTAGGCACAGATAAAGGCCTAGCAACCCTAAGCATAGATAAAGGCCTAGCAACCCCAGGCACAAATAAAGCCTTAGCAACCCCAGGCACAAAGAAAGCCATGGCAACCCCATGCATAACCATACCTTCATGTAACCATTGGGGGCTTCATCGATGGCAGGTATGACTCCCATCCAATTTATACTAAGGTAAGACAAACTTCACCCGCCCCTACATTAACAATAAAACTCCACTAAAAAACAACACTTCACTTTCCCAAACATGGTCGCGATGAAATTCTAACTTATGCTACTTATTTATACTATGACAAACCCAAACTGTATCGCCCATAAAGGGTCTCACCTTCTTAAAGGCACAACAACCATCGATCCTTGCGTGTGTAGCAAAAATTGCATTTCCTTACAAAGTAATTCAAACTTCCCCTTCTATGAAAACGTTAATCTATTATTTACATAATGTTATTTGGGATAACTCCTCCGCACTTGATAGTATCTCAGATGATTGGAATAGCATTGTTCATTTTCTCTAATGATTTGCGATAAAGTTCACTATGCCTGCGATAAAGTCCACATAGAAGCCCAATCCTTCTACAAAAAGGATCAAATACCCTCCCCTATGTGCATACTAAAATTGTTCACAACCTTATCGCACCCAACGAAAATTATAAAACAGAACAATAGTCGATTTGTCTCTCCTCTCTAACAATTTGTGACTAGAGGCCAATTATGATGATCAATCACCATGAAACATATAGGCGTGATCACAAAATATTCAATTTTGAATACTTGGGTTTTATTTGTGACCCATAGATGCAATTTTCAATAAAGCTTTGAGACTCCAGATACCCACACCATGTTACTCAACAAATCATGTTGGGCCTTCAAACGGGAAAACATGCCCAGTATGTTTTGATAAGTACCTACAATGCGATGATGTTAGTTTTCGATTTTAAAATAGCATGGCTAATATGGTATATCTTGGAAACCGGTATGACACTCAATTTCTCCCTCTAGCGGTCTACGACTAAAGTTTGAAGCCGTACATATGTCAACACTCGAGTGATAAAAGTTTGCAAAACACCCAAATTTAAATCTTATTTCGATAGTTGCACTGAATTTCCAAACTAAGGAGTACGCATGATCTGCTTTGCCAGAACAAGAGTTGCGATAATGTTTTCCTTAAAAGCTTCAATACTTCTAAATACCGAGTGAACATAGGATCACTATTAACTTAAATGCACGAACCTGGCCATTGCTAGAAAAAGGCAACACACATTGCAATCCCATACGCTCTCTCGCTATCCCCCTCCCCTATCAATGGCCATGGGGGGATGAAAATATGAAAAGTCAACATTAGCTTGCTCGTTGCTAGGAAGGAGCATCACACACAATAATTCCCACTATCTTTTGCTAATTTCCTTCCCATCAACAGTTAAGGGGGCTGAAACACACAAACAAGGTGTAGCATTGACCATTGATAAGAAGAAAATCACCTAAAGACAGGGGGGACTAAACTGTGGAACGCAGGGAGTCTCCATCACAAACACAAGATACATCCCACCTGCACAAAATCACAAAAATAGGGCAAATTCCTAGACCCTACGCATGCAAACCAACTCACCCCAAGATCTAAAAACCAATACGATGGCAAATGCGATAAGCAGGGGGGCTAATGTAGGTATATGATAGTCGCTAAGACCATCAGAATACAAAGGGTGTCAAACCAATGCTACGTGGACGTATGCGATGAATCCATAACCCATCGCATGTTTATAATAAGTTCATCACAGATTTGCGATTGTGAGGAATTCATGCCCATGATAAGTTGCGACGAACTTTGGCCAACACGAATTTGCGATAAAGTTAAAACACGTGCGGGTTTGCGATGAACCCCAAACATGCGTGGATTTATGATGAACCCTTAACACACATGGAGTTGCAATGAACCTGACACCATTACGATAACTACAGAATCACGGTAGATCAAGAATAAATGCCGATTACACGTGCTTCTTTTAATTACGCATGCGGATACGCACACGAAACGATGATGTTACTCACACCATGTCAGTACAATAGGGTCACACATGGGGAGAATCCAAAAGGGATAAGATTCTCTAGTAATGATCCTCTAATAAGCAAACAAAAGGAAATATCCCATTTCCTAACAAAAAAGAACTTTCTTGATAACCTTAACTTTCTCTCTATAAATGGGAAAGAGCAATCATTCCCTAAGGAGATAACACAATCATAACTCTGATCTAGGGTTTCTCACAAGGGTATTTTCTCTTCTCCTCTCTTTCCCACATCCTCTCTCTTTTCCGCTGCCATGTCCGAACCTTTAGAGATTGACCAACCTCCGCTTTATCATGATACACACAGAAAGTGAGTAAGACTTGACAGAAAGATCTTCCTCTTCCTCCTCCTCCTCATCATCATCCAAGCATTATCCCCAACCATATCGATATGGGGTGGGATACTTAGAATCCTATTTCACCATTGTTTAAAGCTACATCCATTTAACAATTAATGAGCGCTAAAATCATTTGTCACTACTTCGACTCATATCCTATTTGGTCCAATCTACCCTAGATACCTTCTTATAGATGCTATTAATGGTTTTTTATGCATGTTTACAAATCATATTGGCTACTCCAATGTTCCTCCAAATAAATTCTTTTCTGACCCTACTGTGCAGTTCAGATAATCATTGATTTCGGTGTGAAGTTATGCTTTTTATTTGCAGAGTTTAGGTTTGCCTCCAAGCCAAAACCGCAGTTGCAGCTCCACCACGTAGTGGCTAATGCCTGCACCCATTTTGAAGGTAAAGGAATAGGCCTATAAATGACATCCAAATTTAATCCGTTCAAAATTGGATTGAATATTGATATACTCCAACACAATTCAATATCATCAATTCCGGTTCAATAATATTTGAACATTTATAAACTTAGAGCCATTAGTAATGTCGGTTTGAATGTTAGTACAATGCAGTCGAAAGAGTTATTTTCATATCCAAATTCAATTTTACTTTGTTAATAATGTATTGTTCTGATTTTTTAGTTTGATTTATTAATGGTTTCCCATATCCAAATTCAATCCTAGCCTAATGCTCTGATCTAAATCCCAGTAAGGTTAAAAAATTACAACGTACAAGTACCTATCATACGATAATTATTGACTTTCAGGGTCACTGATACATTCTTTATCAAGGTTCTAAACTTTGAAAAGGGTGAATCATTAATAGATTCCATACAGGTTCCTCCGTTCAATTACCAGAAAAGAGGTTTAAAATAAGCAGTTTGGTGGTTTAAAACTTTCAATAAGAGAATTAAAAAAAAAAAATGATCATCATACTTGATATCATTTTTTTTCTCCAAATCTTATTTCTGTTTCCTTCTACCTAAATGCAAGTCATGATTAGTCAAGAATATTAAATTGTATCATCAAATCATAAATGATAACAACAAATTTATCACCATTATATAATTTGATGGGATGCCAGATGGACCCTTCACGGAGTGCTGTGTATACACCATGCCTGGACCCCTTGTGGAGTAGCTCTTTGATGGGATGTCTTTTAGGGTACGTTTGTATGTATTGAATTTTTCGGTGTACTCGCAACCTATGGTAAAATCTCATGCTAGCGCAAGTGTGAGAACACGGGTTCAAGTCTAAGAACTGCCATTTTGTTCAAAAAATGCCAGGTTAGGACCACCCATATCCAGTCTGTGCCTCCCAAGAACAATGGCCTTTTATTACAAGTCAAAATATGGCCCAATTTGTAAGGATTCAACAAGATGAACTTAAAGAACTGATTTGAGATTCATTAATAGAAATTTATATCCGAGTTACAAATTCTGCTATCCTCTAATGATAATGAGAAAGCTCTCCATGTCAGTATCTAGTAACATGTTTGCAGCATCGTATACGTTTATGTGGCATGTTGTGAATAATGGTTAGATGGAAATTCAATGTCTGTTACCATGTTTATCTGTCTATCTTTTGAGCTGCTTTCCACATTCTTCTCTTTGCGGTCTCGTGGAAGCTTGTTACAGTTGATGGTATGCCAAACTGGTCTCTCTTCCTGAAATAAGCTGCAACATAATAAATGATTCAATATAGATAATCACCTCTATTGTAAATTAAATCATTGTAGGTTTCCAGTAGTCACGAAAATTTGGAAAACATAATATGGCGAATAAATGTTTCATTAAATTAAATTAAATAGCATATTTAGGTAAAAAACTATTGTTTTACATCATTACATTCCCATGAAGGCAACAAAGTACCAGTAAGAGATATTTTCAATACTGGAAAGTCCAAATGCATGAGATTGGTTGGATTTAGAAAGTAGGCTATAAAACACATTCTGGATAAAAATTTGATTTTTGATCCGTCAGTTTTCAAGGTAGAACCCATTTAATGGTGGGTCCAGATCATAATAGTCCAGAACAGATTGCAAGTTAAGGGGGCCCACACCAGTTATGGGTCATATGCTCCCAGACCCAGACCAAAGCTTTGGATATCTGAAAATGCATGAAAGCTGAATGTAAAGTGGAAGGATGGATGGATGGGTTATTGGATTGGGCCAGGTACTGCCAACTAAAAAATAAAAATATTGTCCTTGCTAAAGTAAACATCTTTGAAGTCTTCTTCACATTCAGATAAAGCCTTTCTTTGGACCAGGAAATCATGACAAAACAACTTGGTACTTAACTCCACAGGTAACAGAACCAGACAACCAGTAGGGGCAGCCCAAAATGGAGACCAATAAATACTTATAACTAGTAAAATAATATTCTCAATGATGTAATTCAAGTCTTAGCCACACAAAAAACAGTAAAAGGAATCATAATCAAACCCGTACGTTCCAGTAACCATGACTTAAATAATTACTATTCATAGATACTGTTGATGGTACTACTTACGCCATTGCAACAGCCCAACAACATGACTAATAAAAAATTAGCAGCAACAAAATATAGACTGGGGCATCTTCATTCAGAAGATAAATCTCCCTATTCATTCCACAAATAAACTAGAAAACTCACCACAGATGAATTGCTCAAGACCCCCTATTTATAGACTCGATCTCAATATCCACATAAATTTGAAACCAAAGCTCAGTTTGGAAGGAGTACAAACTTGTATGTATTTGTACTGTACATATTTGTGCTTGTACTCTTTCCAAACTGAACCCGAGGAAGCAAATAGTAATCCCGTAACTTCAACAAGTTAGACTTCAAACTTCAAAGCTCCCAATCATAGTATAACTTGAAAACGAAGTAATTAATAATTCCTAATAAAAACCAAGTATTATCCTAATTAAACTAGAACTTAAGGCAGAAGAAGGCAACCAAAAACTAACTGACAATGACTAAAAGATTATCAGTACTTGCAGAACTCTTGATTAAAGATTCCATAAACACCTAAAGTAATCCTCTTTTATGACAATCAGTATACCATAAGAATTGTTGCTGTCCCTTATCCTATATCACTCATTTATATAAAGATTAACCTGATTAAGTGGGATCAGCTAAATGAATACTATTTTTCTATATGAAGAGACACTTTCGTGGTCAAATTGTGAGTTGGTCTTGTCTTATTACCTCAATCTATATCCTTGTAGTCCCTTGGGCCTTAGCTCATCTAAAACAATCCAACTTCCATCAGATTATTCATTATTGATACAGTAAGCAATTTTCTCACTGGGCAGTTTCCTCTCTTTCCCTCACTTCATCACATATATGGATTACTAAATTAGTGAGGACGCACTAATTCCTAATTCTATCAATTCTATTCTTCTACTAATCTACTCATCTGTCTCAAATTCTCAATATCTTCATTCTATCAATTCTGGTCTAATATTCATCTGTGCTCATTTTAGAGTAGCATTCCTTCTTGATTGCCCAACATATCATTCTGGTTGTCCATACCTTATCCCATAATACAACTTACATAATGAATGGATAAACACTACTTTTTGTTCCCCCAAATGGAAAGTATCGTGTAAATGAGTCAGAATGTGATGACTGTAATGCCTCTATAAGAGGTCTTCCACCCCTGCCATGCATTTACCATTATTACCTCTCAAAAAGATATTGCAAAATCACATCACGATAGACATTGAATATTCCATTTATTTTGGCACCAAGTAGTAAACAGAAAGAATATAGGGAATTTGTTTATGTGGCTATAGCATGCATAGTTGAGGTCTGGGGCCAACATAATTGTAGTCCCATCCAGGAGAGTGCCTATACAAAAAAAGGAAAGCATGCCATCTGATCATCCATTATTTGCAGAACTTTCTAATAATCATGTTTCAATATGGTTTCTGGTCCCATAAAATCTGGTTGGACTCATCCAATGGAGGGCCCCAACCCTCCATGTACTGGCTCAATGGCTAGTTTCCAGGTCTCAGACTAATAGATAGAGAGAGAGAGAGAGAGAGAGAGAGAGAGACTTACGGGTGCTTACAGAGCATGGGACTTTGAATTGTGGTAGCATATTTGCAAGTGGACAGCTCTGTTATGGAACTAATCATAACTCTAGGCTGCTCAGAACATACAAACCTCACCTGAAGACATTTAGTAAACATCATCTTAGAGGAGGTGGAAGAGTAATGTAAAAAATCATTAAAGTGATTCCCAAACTGCCAATTTTTTTTATACCTCAGTTTCCCGAGGCTGATTTGTGAGATCACATATGGTTCCATTTGTGTACTGATGAGCATGATACCTACATGAAAATATTATCTGAATAGTCATTTTTTTCTCAAACTATTTGTATCTTACCACACTGACATATTAGTACCTTTGAGAGGCATCTTTTGAACGAGGATCTTTCAACTTAGACACATCAGATAGGTTCTGGTGGAAAGCAGCAGTTGCCTCAGCATCATACAAACCTAAAATAAACTCCTGAACCACCTGTACCAATGCAAAATAATAATCTGTGCTCATAAATAATCATCCACATATATCCTGATACTTCAATATATTTAACATAGCTATGCCAGCATGGTTTAGTACAAATTACACTTATACCAACATAATCAACAGGAGTCATGCCAAGGTAACACCTATGCACCAAGGTGCTCCAAGGGGGTTGCCGTAAATGACAAATACAGCACTTGCCCAGTGAATAGGACACTCACCTAGGCAACAAGGTGACCTAGGTGCCAATAATAGCCATACAGGAACCTTTTACTTTGTGTATATGCAATACTAGTGTGGACCCAATGCATGTGGCCATGCTATCTAAATAGTTAACTAATGTTTTGTTTCTTTTGTAAGGTTTTACTGTTGGTAAATGTTACTGAGAGAGAAGATGCAATTGAGGGATGAGAGTGTGACCAAGGGTTTTGGATTACTGGAAAGGAGAAGCTGAGGAACCAATCACATCAATTGAAACCTTCAACTCTTCCCCCCCCCCCCTCCCAGATCTGTCTGAGCAAACAAAAACAGGACATATATCCACTCTTTTCTGCAATAATTATGGTAGCACTTAAGAGGTATAAAGCAGAAATTTTTTTGCTAGGTGCTCCATGTTTCTTTGCTGATTTCACATGTGAATCTGTTACATTTAAATTTTGGCTGGTATTCTTTCGGGGTGGGGGGGCTTCTTTTCATCACATTCTTGTATTTTATGATCAAGCATATGTATATGTAGTACTGCTGCTAAGTAATGATTATTTTATGATGATTTGTAAATTTATTTAGTAGAATTGCAATTACCTTATTGGCCTGATGATTTAGCCTGCTTTGTTAGGTAACATGCATTAGTGATGTTGATACTAAACTCTTACACATCCTGGACATTATTCAACACAAACACTGAATAGAATTTTCTAGCTTCTTATTGAGCAGCAAAAATGATAAAAGATTACTAGAAAATACTGTAGTGCAAGAGACAATGTGAATATTAACAGTCTTGCACTATTTGGCATGATTTAATTGCAACAGATATTTGGCTTAAAAAAAAAAAAAAAAACATGTTTCACAGAATAAATGGATCCATATTCATGCCCCAAATTTCAGAAAATTAAATGTCATACCATTTTTTGAGAAAAGTTGAATTAAATGTCATACCATGACTTCAAACCAAATAACCTAGAGGTGTCCACTGCAAAACCTAGTGCCCAATTGGAGTGTGTTCATGCAAAGATTGCTGAAAACATGCTACAGTAATGATTCAGGACCCATTTAGGAGGGCTGAGCTGAAGACTCAACTAAGCTGGTTCAACTGCTTTGAAGCGCTCCAGACAAGCTATTCAAAGAGGCTGAAGCAAGACAACCCTCCAAATAACTGACTGACAGTCAATTTGGGCACTGCTCCATTTTATCACTATTTTCCTGGCTTGTAACCCATCACTATCTGTGTCCGCTTTAGAATTGGACATCTTGACCATTCAGTCTGTACTCCATTTGGACAATCAAGACAGAGATAGTGAACAGGCCAGGGAAAGACCAGAGTTGGATGACTACATTCTATCTTAAAGTTGACTATAAAAAAAGTATAAGGAAGACAAGGAAATTTTCCAAACTCTCATGCTCATGGATCCAGATTCGTATTTTTGTGCTAATGAACAGAATGGAATAACAAAACAGGATTTATGTAGACAACCCCATATGGTTGGGACAAGGCAATGATGATGATGACAATCTGTGTGTTCTTTAAATCTATGTCAAATTGCTTGTTCTATGATATAAGGTCATAATTCTCATAAGGAATGGAAGGTTCAAATTTGTGTATTTCTTTTTCACTTTTTTTTTCTTAATTTTCTTTTTGTGCTTTGGAAATGGAAATTTCAAAATTGATCCAAAAGGGCAAGCTTTTTAAAAAGAAAGTTTGTTTTATATATCTAATTTTTATTTTCTCTGAATGATTTTTGGACAAGCTGGTCGTATATTAAATGTATGATGTTCAAAACCATAAAATATATTATAATACAATTAAATTATATATATATGACTGTTAACTATGTAATTTAATTGTGTGTGTGTATATATATATATATAGAGAGAGAGAGAGAGAGAGAGAAATGATTGATTGCAGTTTCTTATTGATAAACCAATTGCTTATGACTGTTGACTGTAGACCCAAAAGTTCCATACCCTTCAATTAAGCTACCTGAATGCATCTAATGGATCTAAAATTTCAGAGACATCGAGAGGCATTGAAGAGCTTGCCTTATCTTCCTCCAAATGAAATTGCCGCAAATGCTTCTGATAACAAAACTCATACGACCACCAACCCTCTTGCTGCACAAGAGAGCAATGTAATTAATGGCATTTCAAACTGAATAGAAAACAATATTTCTTGAAACAAAGAACGGTTTTGTTGTTATAAAATTCAGAAAGTAAAGATGTACAGATTAGAACTCAGCAAGTTTGGTTTCTGCCTGAAAATAACTACATAAAGTTGAACTTTGATGGGAGTAGTTATGGCAACCTGGGATCTTCAGGTGTTGGAAGGTGTTTTCAGAGATAAGGAAGGTCATATATTAGCTATGTTTTCAGGCCCCTAAGGTTTTGGAGACTCTACAAAGGCTGAATTAATGGCTGTTCGCTGTGGGACACAAAAAGCAAAAGAGATGAATTTAGAAAGATTAGTTGTTGAGGGTGATTCTCATGTGGTGATAGGGTGGCCCAGAGATGAGAAGATAACAGTTTGGACCTATGTAGATGTGTTAAAGCAAAACAGTTTGGACCTATGTAGATGTGTTAAAGCAAATCAAACAGTTAACAATGAATATGGTAATAATCTAT
Organism: Nelumbo lutea; assembly: GCF_056320005.1. Lineage (NCBI taxonomy): Eukaryota > Viridiplantae > Streptophyta > Magnoliopsida > Proteales > Nelumbonaceae > Nelumbo > Nelumbo lutea. Next base: position 17,810,367 of record NC_142691.1, read on the forward strand.
CAGTGGGTACTCAGGTCGGCAAATAGCTTGGATGACTCTTTGGCCAAGCAAGGGGTAAACAGGGAACAGATTTTCTAGGCTCAATTGTAGTTGTTTTTCTCTTCTTTTGGTGAGATAAACTTATCTACATGTGGGTGCTATTAGTGTACATTATCTCCTATTCATATTAATAGAATTCATCACTGTTATCTATCAATAACAAAAAACAAAGATGTAGTCTTAAAAAACAAGCCATTTATGTGGTAGTTCCCAGTGATAGATTCTCACTCTAATGAAGCATCCCTCCTTTAGCAATTCAAGTAACTCATCCGGTGTCTTCAAGTTAGCCCGCCTCTCAGTTTCCACAATCATGTTGCTAGTATTGTGTTGGGTTACTTCTTTTCCAGTTCTGGATTTCTCAACCCTGGGCAAGAAACATTGGAATTTCTGGCCATCTTTGCTTGACATTACAACTGATTCTTGATCTTCATCCTGGAAAATAATGATATTTGGTCACAGACACTACTTTTCCTTCCTATAATCAAAATTTTGAAAAGAAACTTCATCACATGTAAGAATTTTAGAAACTCAAATAGTAAAAGGTAAAGCAACACATCAAGGTAATCGTAAGATAAGACAACTTAGCAATAAATCCACCTTAAACAAACTAGAAAACACAATTCAATGGTTATGCTTGTAAGTGATGGGAAAGGTAAAGGTTGTAAAGGATACATGTACGGATGTACCAAGAACCTGAAGCCACTGTTAAGACCTACATCTAAAAGTATAGAACATGTGGATCACTCCCACTGCTCATCCCTTTCACGAGCAGGAGAAGCAAACCCCAACCATACAACTTGAACCTCCATTGAAGAAAAAAACTAGCAGAAAGGTAAAGCTAGAAATGCCAAGACAGAGAAAGTTGACTCAACAAGAGTAGCAGAAAGCAAGTATTATGGTACATTTGGGAGGAAAGGAATGTGAGACTCTTCGAAAATAAGATTAGAAGTGTGGAGGAAATGATTGAAAATATTATAATCAAGGTGGGACACTGGGTAAAAACTCTGGAAAATTTTTCCCTGTTCACAACAGAAAATTATAAGAAATTGGAGATTAGTGGCAGATTCATCCTCAAAAAGACTATCCTTTAGAGCATTTTGGCAGGCACCTCCATCACCACATGTCAAACTTAATTTCGATATTTGCAACCTAGGAAATTGTTGTCTTTCTGGGATGGGAGGAAATGCAAGGGTTGAAATGCAAGCAGTGCTGTATGGACTTCAAAAAGCCAAGCGACTGAACTATAGGAACTTAATTATTGAAGGAGACTCAAGGGCTGTCATAAACTGGTTACAAACACAAGAAGGAACCTGTAATATACATATTTTGAGGGAGCCTAGATTTTCATTGCAAGAGTTGGGAGCTGAGGCTGTCTGGGTGTACAGATCTTCTAATTACTGCTAGATGGGCTGGCTAAACAGGGGGCAACAAGAAAACATATATTTTGGGGTGTGGTTCCTTGAAGGAGTTTGTAATTTGAGGGTTTTCTAGGGGTTAGCTGAGGCCAGCCTCCTTATTGTTACATGATCATCTTCAACTGATTAATAAAAAGTTATCTGTTACTGATAAAAAAAAAAAAAAAAGCAAGTATTAAACATAAACAAATAATTCTATATGATTCTATAAAGAGTCCCTTTCATAAGACAAAACTACTGTTCACACACAAATTAAGGTGCTTCTGGACATGTGCATTGTACCATCCTGCTTATGGAAGTACCAAAACTAAAGGATTGCCAATTGAAAACAAAGAAGGATCAAAAACAAAAGCATAGGCCAAGTGGTTGCAAAATATGGTTCGGTTGTGTAGCAACAAAGTTGTCTAAGTTCCTGATCATATTTGATGATAATTATCAAACAAACCCTAAACAACAAAAGAATTCGTCATGAAGACTAAATAAACCTACCCATCCCATCACAGAGAATTTCATCAATAACCTATCAGACTCAGTAGTTAGTACAACCCTTCAAAATACAGCTAATGCATGAATAAAAACAAATATATGTCCATGCACCAAGGAAAATATGGAATTTAAAAAGTCCACTCACAGGATGAAAGGGTGATCCCACTGAATGAAATTCAATCTTGTATTTTGGTTCACGGGAGCTATGCCCAAATGACACACCTGCTAATCAAGAGTGAGGAGCATTAAGAGAAACACATGCTTGCAGTATGCAAAAGGATTGGCATGTACCTCATCTCTACCGTAAATTGCAATTGAGGTTAATTTAATGCATAAACAACACCAAATTAGAAAACAATTGTTAGATGGACTTATGGAATATCTTCCTTTCTTGAAAAGAACATAAAGATCATACATAAGTGTGTTAATGTATTTCTGTGCGTGAAGATTGAAGATTTGGTCTACAGTGAATAGTTTAGGCCCTGGTTTTACAAAATTATTCCATTTTTTAGCTATTGGAGTCCAGATATCATCTATTCTTTCTATTTAACATCTTGCTTTTAAAGTCGCATTGAAAAGAACAATTCTGAGATTGAGACATCGAAAGTAAACAAAAATATAGTATTGATAAAAGAAAGTACCCAACAACATAATATTGTCATTCTCAAACGGTGCCCTAATTGTATTTTGAAGTCACACAGAGTAGTGCACAGACAGTGCGTTGCATCACCCGTGGATTGACTTCAAGATGAGTAAATTACAATATGGTAGTGTTGCTTCCCCATCAATGTTTTACAGAGTAAAGTTCTTCCCGAGTATTGACTTCTGATCCCTGAAGCCGCAATTGTTTTCTATAGACATTTATTTTCGATTTCTTGAGGCGAGAGGGAATTATCAAAGAATTTCCTTCATGAAATAATTTTCTTTACCAGCCTAATTTCAAAAAAAAAGAAAGAAAAAAAGAAAACACCCACAAATCCTTCTTGTCTTCAGAAAAGTAGCCAAAGTTCCCTCTAGATGCAATTTCGGGACTGCTAACGACCGTAAAATCTTAAGCAGAAGAAGAAAAACAAAGAAATATTGCTCGTAAACTAAGAAAACAAACAACCCATATAGGCATTCAGTTAAATAATACAAAATCAAGTATTTACAAGTTTGATTGATGAACTGCTTATAAATTTAACCGAGGATCCCCACAGAGCACCGAACTTTTATGTTAATTGACACAGATCAAAAAGTACCAATACGAATAGAGAACATAAAAGGTTTCAGAAAAAAATGTCGAGGCATATAAAAAAGAGATGAGACTGAGGATTTCCATACCAGGATGGGTAGCTAAGATCTGCTCGGCCGAGACATAATTGAACAGATAAAACAAAACAAGGAGAATTAGGGACGACAAGCCCATCTCCGCCTCTCTCTGTCTCTCTGTCAGCAATTCAAAACTCCAACTAAAAAAAGGAAAAATAGATAAAACGGATTACAGCTTACAGTAATCCTCCTTCCTCGGTTATAACTGGGGACCCAGTTCTATTACTTATGTGTTTTTGAGTCGAGATGGAGAACAGACACTTTCCTGGTCGGACTGGAGTTTTCGCAGAAAGGTTTGATCGGTCCAGGCCACATTATGTATTTTTGTTAGGTCAGCCCAGCCCAAAACTGATCCACAACTTCTTGTTTACTTTTTTTTGTTGGAATGACGCTCTTCGTCCAATCAACGAGTGACGGCTGTTAGCGCAGGAAGCCGAATCGGTATCGAGTTTGGATCACCTGACACCAAACACGTTCCAACCCTCTATCATCTCACACCGCACAGGCCCACCATGTATAAGACGTGTGGTGTGAGATGATATTGGTAGAGGGTTGGAACGTATTCTATTGGCAGGTGACTCGGATTTATTAGGATCTACTAGATACTCTTAATACACGGTGAGATGGGGCTGTGAGCCTGTGAGATGCCCTTGTGAGGAGCGGATTCAAGGAAGTCAGAACCTTATTCTGCAACATCTATGATGGGGTAAAGATAAGATACCACAAGAAATTTGACAAAAATTCTCCTAAAATGAATTTTGATGAATATCAATTGATTGATAATTATTTAAGTCTCATTCTTTTATAAAAAAGTTATTTAATTAGTAAGTGTATTTGTCCATATTCTTTTATAAAGGTTCAATTATGATATCAAAACAAATGAAAGTTTCGTTGTTGTCTTGTTTCTGTTAGTCTTCGCTATCAGCAAATCACCATTTAAGCTGATAGGATTCCTCCTTTCCGCCATTATAGAAGCTTCAATGCCATTTTTCTTGCCATTATAGCAAGATTCGACGGTTAATGCAACGATGCTCATCGTCACCAAAAATCTTGCCGCCTCAATTCTTTCTTTCATCCCCTCAGATGCCGACAAATCACTTATTTGGGAAGAAAATCCTTGAATCGATGAGTCTCTGGTAATGTAGGGGTTTGAACTCTCTGGAGCTCATTGATGCATCCAAGTTTTCATCAGATTTGATCGAGTGTAGTAGTTACTGGCATATGCAATACTTATTCATTTTTTTTTACAATTGAATAGTTATGGAAATATTTTTTTGTTAAATCTTCTTTTAATATTTTTCTATTCAATTTGTTATGATTATTTGAATGATGGTGTTAATTTACCATTTGTCTTTGAATTTATTGCTTTTTTATATATTTTTTTTTGAAAATTTTCTTGTAATTTTTTGGATTTTCATGTTTTTCTATAACTTTAGTGTTTTAGTAATTTTTGTTGTTTTTTAGCAATTTATACATTTTTCTCTAGTTTTATTTATTTGCAAATTTTAAGTTTTTCTATATTTTTGTCATTTTTTCCACAATTTCTATTTTTCATTTTTTCTTAATGTCTGCATTTTTGTATTTTTTTCATTTTCTATTTTTTTACAATTTTTTGTTTTTATGTGAAAAGATGCTTTAATTTTTTTATTATTTTTAATTTGCTTTATAATTTTGTTGTTTTACAAGAAATATATTTCTTATTTTCAGTATTTTTGTACATTTTTTATTTGAAAATATTTCTTTGAACATTTTATTATGTTTGGGTCAATGTGGGGTGTGATCCATTAACATCAACAAATACTAGCGGGGACCCATGCAATGCACGGGATTTGTTAAGTTAAAGATAAATAATAGGAACATGTAAGAGTATACAACTGTTTTATATAATAATTAATAATCATTTATATTTTATATACTACTTTTAATAAATTTTACAATACATAAATAACAATAATTAATTTTAAATAGGGTTGTTTATCAAACTTAGGGATGGCAATTTTCCGCATTTCCCCAATCCCCGTGGGGATCTGTTCCAAATTGGATGGGGATGGGAATGATTTCCCCCCATGGGGACGGAGATGGAGAAATTTTCGTCCTCGTTGGTGGGGACGACATGACGATAGGGAGAGCACTCTTCGCCCCACAGGGACCCCAATCCCTATCCCATGAGATTCCCGCTAATATATGTATATATATATATATATATATATGTATGTATATGTGTATACATACGTCTATATGTTAATATTTTTAAAAACATGTTTGAATAATTTCTAATAGGATTGTAAATTTTAATTGTTTAATTTTTATTTTTTAAATAAAATAAAAACAAAAATGTAATGGTTGACATTATAAAGAATCACGGGGAATGGGGATCCTCGTGGAAATAGGGATGGGGAAAGGCTCCTTGTCCTCACCCCACCCGATTGCCATTCCTAATCGAACTAATAAAACTGACCAACCCAATTTCTAGTATTTCCAGTTAGCTTTGGTTCAACAATTTCCTAATCCAAGTGGGTTGGATTAGTTTTGTCTTGGCCATTTATAAACTGACTAAAATCGAATGGCCCGACCATAAATATATATTAATATTTATATTTTAATGCAGGAAAGTGGGAAAATTCCAATATTCCCTAGGCTAAAATATTTTATATCATAAATTTAATTAAACTTATTTTTTAATAATGCCATTTTAATTTTTAATTTAAATTTAACTTTTTAAGTTTAAATCCTTTGAACCGACCAACCAAATTGAAAGTTGACCCAAACCGATATAACCTGAGTGACCAACTTCCCAACATGACCAAGTTGATTTAGTTTGCCAAACAACTTACAACTAAACCGAATCAACCCGTGAACAATAGCTTAATCTCTAATAATTATTAAACTCCAATAATTATTGAAAATTTTCTATTAAATAATAAAATAAAAATAGATTTATAGACAATTATTGAAAATATTTTTATCACAAAAGCAATAAATAATTACTAAAATATAATAAATATTAATTTTAGTATATATAAATATATAATAAATATAGATTAAGTTTTAAAATTATTATTAATAAACATTAATTTTTGAAATTTATTTTCAAGAATTATTAATTGGTATAAATGAAATAGTAATTTACAATATTATTTATTTATTAAAATAATATCATTATTTATTTTTAAAATATTAATTACTTGTTGAATTTAATAATCCATAAAATTATAGTACTATTTGTTGAAGTTTGGATTTTTTTGTGATTAATTTAGAATAGTTGTGTTATGTTAGGATTTAGATAGGTAGTGAAGACCACAATAGTTATATGAGTCCAAATCTTATTATGTTTTTGAGTCCTATTCATATTGTTATACTTTTTATTATAAATAACAAGAGAAGGGGGCGAACAGAACATTACTCTCCTACTTCTCAAAATCTTTTCTTCTCTTCTTCTCTTATCTCCCTTCTCTCTTCAATAAAACGCTTTTTTCTTTTATATTTTTTAATCCAACGGATTTCTACTTGGTATCGGAGCTTGGTTTAGGGTTCTTGAAGCATTCTCATGCAGCCATAGATCGGCTAATTGTATGAAGTAAGAAGCGGTTGATCGATTTGCTTTTGATTGCCCAATTCTTGGATTTTTTGGTGAGATCGAGTCATCAAGAAGGCGATATTTGTCTTGGCATCAAAATCAGGAGGAACTAGAGTACGAGTAAGAGTCCTAGAAAAGTTGGACTCTCTATTCTTGATCTAATCTTGGGTTCATAGGTATTGTTTGATTTCTTTTATTATTCTGTAGAGGACGGTTGGCTTTCTAGACCTTTCTAGGCCTATCGGAGTGACCATTTTAGTCTTCTCTCTCTTGGGAGACATTGGGAGGAGAGAGATTTCTCTATAGTTAGGGTTTTTCTTTTCCCATAAGGGTTTGTTTCTGTGTGTGTGCCTGGAAGCTCTCTACTTTCTTCTTTCAGTCTATTAAATTGCTTGAAGTAAGATGAAGAATTGAAATACCGAGTTGAAATCCACCGGTACCATGGGACTGGGTGTTGGAAGTGGTAATGATATTTTTGGGTTTGGAATTATTATTACAGTAAAACTGGATGGAACAAACTATTTAGAATGGGCACAATTTATCAAGATGGCCATTGGTTCTCGCAAAAAGCTAGGGTATATAGATTCCTCTCGATGGGTACAAGAGAATTACATGATGATGTCTTAGCTATGTAATTCTATGCTACCTCACATTGGAAAAAAAAAAATTTATGGGCTAATAATGCTAACGAGATTTGCGATGGAGTAATCAAAACCTATTCTCAGTAACACTGCTAAGGAGACTTGGGATGTTGTAATAAATACAGATTAATAGTTTAAAATTATTATTCATAAATATTAATTTTTTGAAATTTATTTTCTCGAATTATTACTTGATATAAGTGAAATTAGTCATTTATAATATTATGTAAAAATATTAAATTATTATTAATTTCAATATTATATTATAATTATTTTTTTACTTTTTATTTTTTTAATTTATTACATAATTTCTTTATTTTAACTAATTAAGTTTAGCTATGTTAAATATTTTGTTATTTAAAATATTAAGTTATTTAAATACTTAAATAATATGTAAAATATTTAAAAAATATTAAATATTTATTGAATTTAATTATCCAAAAAATCATAATTTATACTATTATTACATAATTTCATTATTAGTTTTGTAATATATTAAATTTACTATTAAAATATTATGTTATAATTAATTTTCTACTTTAAAGATTTTTTTAAATTTATTGCATAATTTCTTTATTTTAACTATTTAAAATCTAGTTATGAGAAATATTTAGTTATTTAAATATTTAAATAATCTATAAAATATTTAAATTTTTTTTATTTGAATTTTATTTATTTAAAGCTATTACATATTATTAAATATTTGAAAAACATTTACATTGATAATCTAGAGAAACATAATTTAAATTGTTGGTACATAATTTCGTGATATATTTTGTAAAAATATAAAATATTTTTTTATGGTTTTAATAAGTATTTTAAAGTTATTATACATATTTGTTAGAATATTTAAATAACTATTAAATGTTTTAATCCAAAATTTCTTTAGATAGATATAAATAAAAGGTAGGGGGTAGGATAAATAGGAATCAAAGATAATTTAGGAGAGAAACTCTATACTAAATTAGAGATAATTTTGAAGATAAATAGGAATTAGAGATAATTTTGGAGAAAGTGGGGGATAGTGGGAGAAGTAGTTTAGGAGATAATTTTAGGAGAAGAGATTATTTAGGTTATTGGGAAAGTGCATCTCATTGGTTGTTTCAAAAATGACATGGAATTAATAAAATAAGAAATTCAAAAAAGGAGAAAATTTCTAGACTTCCTTGTTTTACTATAGACTAACAGGGACCCGTGTGGTGCACGGGATTTGTTAAATGAAAGCTAAATAATAGAAAGGGCCATTTACTAAAATGCCCCCTATAGTTTCATGGATATACTAAAATCTACCCAATAGTTTGTATTTTACTAAAAACCAACTTATAATTTGTAATGGATTTAACTAATCTGCAGTGACTTCATCGACCTAAATAAAGCTTGTCCCAAGAACAACTTTCCCCTACCGAGGATTGACCAGTTTGTCGATGTCACGACGAGACATGAATTCTTGAGCTTCATGGATGCGTTCTCGAGCTACAATCAGATTCAGATGCACCCAGATGACCAAGAGAAAACCGCCTTCATCATCAACTGTAGATTATACTGCTACAAGGTGATGCCTTTTGGCCTCAAGAACACCGACGCCACTTACCAACGGCTAGTGAACAAGGTCTTCAAGGACCAGTTCGGCCGAAATATTGAAGCATATGTTGATGACATGCTCGTAAAAAGCAAGAAGGCTGAGCAGCACCTAGCCATCCTTAAGGAAGTCTTCGGCACCCTTAGGAAGTATAGAATGAAGCTAAACCCGACCAAATGCACCTTTGGAGTCAGCTCCAGCAAATTCCTAGGATTTATGATTACGTAGAGAGGAATTGAAGCCAATCCAAAAAAAATCCAGGCCATCCTCGACATGCAATCACCTTGGACCCACAAAGAAATGCAGCACCTCACCAGACGAGTAGTTGCCCTTAATAGATTCATGTCCAAATCAGTGGACCGGTGTCTGTCCTTCTTCAATACCTAAGCTCGCCGCCTCTCCTCACAAAACCGAGCCCAGGGGACGAGATGTTGCTTTACCTCTCAGTTGGGGACGAGGTCATCAACTTGGTGCTGGTCAAGGAGGAAGATCGGGTACAAAGACCGATTTACTACACCAGCAAGGTTCTTAGTGGCACAGAAACCTAGTACACCAACTTGGAAAAGGTGGCCTTGGCACTACTTACCTCAGTGAGGAAGCTCAAACCATACTTCGAAGCTAACAATGTCAGGGTGCTTATTGACCAGCCTCTCAAGCAAGTGCTCCAAAGTTCGAAAGCATCTGACCGCCTAGATAAGTGGAGCATGGAACTGAGTGAATTCAACACTGACTATGCTCCTTGGCCTGCCATCAGAGCCCAATCCTTAGCAGACTTTCTCACATAATGTACCTTTGCTACACAAGACCCAGCCCTAACACCACAGATATGGGCTCTCCGTGTGGACGGTTCATCCAACAGACAAGGCAGTGGGGTCGGTCTCATCCTCCTCGGCCCAAACAACACGGTACTAGAGCATGCCCTTAGGTTCGAGTTCAAAGCCTCCAACAACAAAGTTGAGTACGAAGCCCTAATCGCCATACTTCGACTTGCCCAAAACCTCGAAGCCTGATGAGTTGAAGCTTTTAGTGACTCCTAGCTGGTAGTCAACCAGATTCATGGACAATTCGAGACGCAAACCCCCACCATGGCGAGCTACTTACAGAAGGTGTAAGAGCTCACCCAATGGCTCGAGTAGTTCAATATTCAATAGATTCTCCGATCTGACACACTATCAAAGTTAGCTAGTTTGCCGCAAACCAACCTTGACTCGATAGTGCAGATGGACACCTTGGCCCAGCCTAGTATCGTGCTGACAACCCTCCTCATCCTCCCTATTTATCAAGGCCCATCCTGGATGGACCCCATCATACGGTACTTCTGGGATGACACACTTCTAGAAGACCGAATAGAAGCCAAAAGACTCCACAGATAAGCTCGGTACTGCCTCATTCAGGGACAACTCTACCGTTGCTCACATTCTCTCCTTTACTTGAAGTGTCTCCCCCCCCCCTCCTCTGAGGCTGACTATGTCCTTAGGGAGATACACAGGTATCTGTAGAGAACACCCCAGCACCCGAACCCTGGCTCATAAGGCACTCTGACAAGGGTACTTTTGGCCAACCATGAAATAGGATGCAACCTGACTCGTCAGAAAGTGCGGCAGCTGTCAAAGGCATTCGAACCTCCATCATCATCCAGCGATCCCCTTGAAGCCAATCACAAGCCCGCAGCCCTTCACATAGTGGGGGATGGATATCCTCGGCCCCTTCCCCACCGAAATCACATAGAAAAAGTTCTTCCTGGTAGCAGTGGACTACTTCACCAAATGGGTGGAAGCCGAAGCCCTGTCACGCATTACCGCACATAATGCCCGGAACTTCTTTTGTAAAGGTATTGTCTGTCGATTCAATATTCCTTGGGTTCTTATCACAGATAATGAAGCACAGTTCATTCACTGCAAGTTCGGAGCCCTTTGCACCGACATAGGAATCGATCACCAGACTACATCCGTACACTGACCTCAGAGTAATGGGCAGACTAAAGTGACCAACTGAACCCTACTACACGACTTGAAAACCAAACTTGACTAGGCCAAGGGAAGGTGGGTCGAGGATTTGTCTAGTATCTTTTGGGCTTATAGGACCACTTCCTAGATAGCCATTGGGGAGATGCCCCTTAGCTTAGCCAATGGGGCCGAAGCCATGATGCCTGTAGAATTAGGTTCGTAGACTCCGGACCGAGTTCTACAACAAGGAGCAGAACAACGAAGACCTACGCACAGAATTAGACTTGGTGTAGGAGGCACAGGACCGAGCATACATCAAGATGGCAGCACAACAACAAAGGATGGCCAATCCGAAGAAGGGAATTCAAAGCCGGCAATCTCATTCTTCGCAAAGTTATAGTACCCTCATCACAAGAAGGAAAGCTCAGATCCAAGTGGGAAGGACCATACAGAGTCACTAGAGTCCTCGGACTTGGTACCTATAGACTAGAAGACCTCAATGGCAGACCTATAAAGAGGAGTTGGAATATCAGGAACCTTTGAAGGTACTATCAGTAATTCAGTATCAATAAAAAAGTTCTTTGTTCTACAAGATGGTTGTTCGACACCTATTGCATGGCACACACCACACACACACATTGTGTATGCCACACTACACACACACACACACCACGTATACTATACGGCACATACTGCGCAATGCACATCACTCAGTTGAAAGCACAACGGATGGAGTGCCCGCACATTGACTCAACTAACGATCGAACGGCCAGAGCCCACGACACATAACTCGGTAGCGTATAGCCGACTAGGCAAACTGACTCGGTTGTCAATGGCTAGAGCCTAAAGCAGAAAAGAATGCTCCTGCCTCCAAAGGCTAGAGAGCGGTCATTGAACTCTGCACACTCTACTGATGAATTGTCAAATTGGAGCTAGCCAAGGAACGGGCCCACAAAGAGCTAAAAGCTCCTGAGACTAGTAATTGAGCATCCCCGAGAGATGAGAACTCAGACAACACTTCGGCCACATAAGCTAAAGACCAAAGATCTCGACCACTCTTGACCTCAGCCATGGTAAGACTGAGGCCTACAATTTAAAAAAAAAGGGGAGAAAAAGAGAAGTGCAACACACAAGCTTGGAACCAAAAAGCATATTCCATTAATTAACAAAGGTTTGCATATACTTTGGAGCTCAACATACCGAGCTGTTTACATCACCAAAGATAAAAAAGAAAGAGACAACATATATAGAGCAAAAAACCAGACAAGTGATAGCAATAGCAGGCAAGTACTTCAATCCTCAGCAAGGTGATCATCAGCCTCTTCATTCTCCTCAGGCACATCCACGGAAGCGATGTTATCTTTGGGAGGAGGAGTGGCAGCATCATAAGGACCCTAGCCCTGCGCGACCTTAGTGATGTCGGAAAAATTACGCAACGCCCTATTCTGAAAAAGATTGAACCTCGTCTTAAAGGAACGCACAACAAAGTCATCCATTTCATGCCGATAATCCTCCAAGCTCCTAAATCAAGCAACCACCTCCTCACTTGCTCGAGCTTCTATATCCGCGACTTCTTTTTTCAGTTGCTCTCGCACCTTTTTCAACTCGTAGATGCCCCCCTTCAAATTGTAGATGGTGTTCGTCCGCTCGTTAATCCCACTTTTCAACTTGGCCACCTCCCTCTCCAGTGTGGCCGTCCGCTCACAAGCCGCCTCGAGCTTGGCCAATTGAGCTCTTAGGCCCACAAGCTCGGTGTGTTCAGTGTCATAGAGGTGCCATAGTGACTGGAGGCGGTCGACCACTACGACCACTGAACAAGTGCTCTGTAAGAGAAACCGAGTGTCAACACAATCAACTTCAACCAAATAAGCAAGAACCGAGAATAAGCACAAACTTACTGAAGCAACTTGATGAAGGAGCACGCACTCTAGAACGCCGCTCGTGGACTCCGCGGCTTCTCACCGAATGGACTGTGTTAGAATACCGCAGAGAAGCTATTCAAGCACACCCTCCGCATCAGGACCATCCTCAGAGCGGATGTTTTATTGCGGCATGTGAAGAGCTGAGCTGCTAACCTTAGGAATGCTCATTCGCGAAGAAGGGGGAACGACAGACTAGTAACCCTCCTTCAGGTCAACCACCACAACTTCTTCTTCATCGTCCCGCTGCCTAGCCCTCTTCTGATGTTGGGAAGCCCTCTCGCCAGGCCTTGGCGACATCACTTTGGAAGGGGCTGGGCCCTTTGAGCACCTTGACTATACCTCTCTTGCCTAGCCATCATCCTATGAAGGATCTCTTCCTCGCTTTCCATATGAACACTTGCACAAAAATGAGCACTTAACCAAGATAAGTTGTAAGCTCGGAAAAGAGAAGATCAATGAGTGAACTGAAGCGAAAAAATGGACCGACCTCCCCGCTCATCAGCCTGGCGCAAATCAACATCGAGGACATATAGCATCATGTTGGCCTCCTTAAGCATGCCTATAGCTACCCGTCCTCTCCTCCTTGGTAAGCCAGGCCAGTGTGGGTTGTGACACTTTAGTCCTCGGCTCCTAGTGCACTGCCGAAAGGGGCGAACCTCTAGGGAAATGCACAAAGAAGAGTCCCTCCTTCCAGTGCTTCAATGAGGATGTGGCCCCTACAAGCACTTTAATGTGCCGCCTCACCGAAAAGTAGTATCCCTACTGGTGGTGCTTCAGTTGGAGGAAGTAAGAAACCATTCCTAGGTAAGCTTGACATTGTGGACAAAATAGTAGGACATCAACCCGATTAGGAACCTAAAGGAGTTCGACATTAGCTGCACTAGCAACACTCAGTACCAGTCAAACACTCCGACTACTCCCTCGTGCGATGGGAACCTTAGCTCGGACTCTAGACTCTTCTCGTACACACAAAGCTCGCCCATCTGAGCATCTGTAAGCCTTTCACCAACCCTTGGACACCTAAGTTCGTATTCTTCAGGAATGAAATATAAAGCTCAGATCTAAGCCATATCCCTGGGGTTCAGATAGAAAGGGGTGGTCCCAAATTGGCAGCCAACCCGCATAGGAAGCTTGACCTCTACAGATGACGGTCCTGCTTCGGCCCCCTTGGCCTCCTCTTCGAAATCTTCGGCCTCGGGTCCCTGGCCCTCGGCCTTAGGATCATTAAGCACAACAACCTCTCTGAAAGTCCTTGGCTCTGACTTAGAACAAGAAGTAGAAGAAGAGGAAAAAGAACGGAAGGACGAGGAAGACATATTACCTAGCACAAAGAACAAAAAGCTGTGAAACTGAATCAAACATCGAGCACTATAAACTACTCTTCACCAAGCTCCCCGAGTGACTTTTCTTCGCAAATGATGAAGGGGAAATGCTTTTCACCCACTTTTATAGGGCTCCGAACACTCCAGATCAAGGTAGGATCAACACTATAGATCAAGTGCCGCTTTGACAAGCTCGAAAGGCCAATCGACACAACTACTCTTTGCACGTGTAAAGTCTTGGGAAGCGAAGCGATGCCTTTGACAACTCATCTTGGGGATGGGACCAACATCGAACCAATCGGTCTAGCTTTGAGAACTGGTCCAAGTCAAACCACTTGACCCCGGCGATGTGCTCAACCAAAATCAACTTCAAGTTCCTCAGCCTAGGACCAAAGTACTCTTCCGCTATACATGTTGGCCGAGTACTTCACTCTTCAACTCCAGACCTAGGGGAGTGGTGTTCAGGTTATGGTTGAGTTGGCTCCAAACACCACGTGGACACCCTATTTCCTTGGCCCATCAGCACTGCATCATCTCTGCGGCCTTGTTTAACTCTTTGGCCATGTCAGCAATGCATCATCTTCGTGGCCCCACCTTATTCTTTCAACCGCATCATAAGGATAAGTGTGACAACTCCGTTGGGGATCAAGTCTTATTCCAAATACCTTAGCGGTTAACCTCATCCTGATAACCTCGAAAGCCTCATCCGATCAGGACATGGATCTTCGACTGTAAAAGGTATCTCTCGCTCAAGGTAAAGCATCCATCCCTTAACTTCCATACCGTTACTTTGCTCGGTCCAACACTGCTCTCTAATTGCTTGGCCCAACCACCCACCTTCTTTTACTGACTTGAGCGTCGGAGTATCTACTCAAGGATAACTCCTTGGGCCTTTGACTTCTTTCTTGGTTTTAGATCTCATTGCGCGGCTTCATCCTTCCACCTCGGCTCCGCCTAACTAGTAAGGATTATCTAAGTGTGACCTCTGTTCTTGCACTACCTAGGATCGAGCAGAATCAGTATCAACCCTAATGTTCATTTAAATAAATTTAGTAAAAACAAAATTAAAATTAAAATTCCATTTTTCCCTTAATAAGACACAGGCAACCACTTTATTGGCTATATTTGGTCAATTTTGTTTTTTGTACAAAAAAGTGTTAAGGGTATTTTTGGAATAAAAAATCATGGACCTAATGGTAAAACAAACACTCCTTAATGAAAGGTTGATTAAATAAATAAGTTATAAAATATATGGAATATTTTAGTAAAATGAAAACCATAAAATAGGTTTAAGTAAATATGTAAAACTATAAGGTGTGTTCTAGTAAATGACACTAATAGAAACACATAAGAGTATACAATTGTTTTATATTTTCAACTTTTAAAATAATTAATAATTATTCATATTTTATATACTACTTTTAAAAATTTTTATAATACAAAAATAACAATAATTAATTTCAGTTATGTTTATTCATCAAACTGATGAAACTGACCAACCCGATCAATCCAATTTAAGTCAGTTAGTTTTCTAGTCTTTTAGGTTGGCTTTGGTTCAAAAATTTTCCAATTCAACCAAGTTGGATCAGTTTCACTTCAGCCATTTATAAACCGACCAAAATCAAATGACTTGACCATTGATATATATTAATATTTTATATTTTAAATATAATTTTTAATATGAAAAAGTTGAAAATTTCTCATATTTCTTAGTCTAAAATGTTTTATATCATAAATTTATTTTTTAATAATTGCACTGTAATTTTTAAAATTTAAATTTAATTTTTAACTTCACATCTTTTGAACTGATTAACCAAACCAAAATGTTGACCCAAACCAATACAACTTGAGTGGGTTAGTTTTTACAAATTGTCAGTCGGTTTCAGCTGATGAACTCTCTAACTCGACAAGGACAATTTGGTTAGTCAAATAGCTTGCAACTGAACTGAACCAACTCATGAACACTCATAATTTCAGCTAAATTAATATTCTCAATTTTGAGAAATAACAATAGTTTAATCTCCAATAGTTATTGAAAATAATAATTATTTATCTATTTTTAGTATTTTGTTATTTAAGATATTTAGCTATTGAAATGATATTTTATTTTTTAATGTTAAATTTCTATTCTTTGAATGACATTTAATTTGAATAGTTTGGAAAATCATAATTTAAATTGATAGTAGTACATAATTTTGTAGAAAACTATTAATAATATGAATATTATTAGTTTTATTAAAAATATATTTTTTGTTTTAATAAATATTTTAAAGTCATTATATAATTTGTTAAAATATTTAAATATTTCTTAAATTTTTTAATCTAAACTTTCTTTATATATATATATATATATATATATATATATATATATATATATATTGCTTCATGGGGTTACACAAGAGGGGTAGACAGTTTAGGATGGAAAGAGGATAAATAGGAATTTGAGATAATTTGGAGAGAAATCTCTAGTAAATTAGAGATAAGTTAGGAGATAAATAGGAATTAGAGATGATTTAGGATAAAGTGGGAGAGATAATTTAGGATAAATTTTAGGAAAGATTTTAGCAACTAACTGTAGGTGAGAGAGAGATTTACTTAGACAACTTTTTATAGAAAAGGAAAGATTTGCCACCCCTAACTCTATCCGATTCACCAACGTGAAACAACCTCAACTTTATCCGAATTGAAGACTGACTCAACAATCCATATCAACATGCCAAAGACCCCGTTCTTCTCTAACTCTACTACTTAATATCTCCCTATTTCTATGACACCTGCCTATCGATGGACGTATAACATGCCTGAGGCTTGTCTCCTAGATATAGAAGTACAGAATTCTCGCAATGATGATGGCAGTACCCAATTCATAGTTGAATGTTAATGGTTTTTTCTCAATTCAGAGTTGTGACCGTTCATATAGGTATTGTGTTTTCATTTTCTGATATCTTATTATGTGCACCGGTGATTCTTCATGCTATCTATTTTGATCATTAATATCTGAAGACTCTGAACCATTCAATTCATATCCTTTATTTTCCTCATAGTTGTATAAAGCATGTTTGCTCAATCCTGAACCATTCAATTTAAATCCTTCAATTTACTGGTTTATATATAGTTGTATCAAGTATGTTTGCTCTAATTTTGAAATGATATTTTTCTATGTTTTGCTAAAATTACAGGAAACTGTATATAGGTGTATTTGTTTTCTTCGACTTTAGTTTGAGATCATAGATGTGTGGTGGTAGCTAGGTAATGAGAATTGAATTCAATGCCCCGTTTTCTATATCTTTTTGTCTACAAAATAGTTTGGCTTATTTTATTTAGTTGAGTTGTTGATGGGAAGAAAATTGAAGGGGCTGGGGAATTAAAAAGAGGGCAATGGAGAAGTATATATGTTGCATTATGGATCAAATTGCAGAGAATATAATTCTTTTGTTTTCCTAATTAAGTTCAATTCAACCTTCTGTTTGGTGGATTAGCTTTTTGTATGTCTTTTGGGTATATAATTCCTTTGGGATGGATGATCTCACATCGGGAATAAAAATGAACGTAGTACTATTCCGTCGATTAGCTATTTGTATGTCTTTTGGGTACGTAGATCAGATCACTAACTTAATTTCATTCCTTTTATTCTTTAATATTACTCAGCTCCAACAGTAGGAGATTGATGGCGAATGGTTTTTTTTATACTGTTTCTATCGGTAGCCATGGTCGCATTGTTGGTTCCTTGTTCTACGCAACCATTGATTATGCAGCAGCAGCCGGTACCGGAGATTGATATTCGGAGCAACAGTTTTTGTATGATGAAGGATAGAGAATCGCAAATAACAGGAGCAACAATTTTTGTATCGAGTAATAAAGTCCTGAGGAGGCAATCTCCTTTTCGTCGTCGTCGTCGTGCTAGTTTAGACAGCGACTCCCTTGATCCACATGTTTTATGCCACATTGTCCCGAGGCGACTTCATATCTCTGATCTTGGAAGTTTGATGATGGGGACACAGCTCCCAACTCTCCTCTCCGGCAAGTCAAATAATGTCACCAATGCTACACAAGTGAATTACACGGTCAATGACTGTCCAATCACCCACCCCAGCTTTCATATCAATAGCTCAATTGTTGTTCATGGAAAGGACGCCTTCTTCGGTTATCGTGTCCACCGTGGTGATGATCACTTGGAATTAAGAAGCGTTTCCAAATATCTTTTAATGTATTGTGCTCGCATGCCCGTTTCTGATCATTAATGATGTGTCTGTCTTGGTAATTTTCATTGCATTTAAAATCATACATCCATGATGTGTTTGTCTATTTCATGGCCAAAGTTTGAAAATCTTTTTATGAAGAGGGAATTGGCCCGATCTAGTAAATAGAGGACACATGAACACGACCTGTGAGGTAGGTTGTGATTCAGCATTTGATAACATCTCAACACCATCTATCACTTCGGTGGATTAAACCACCTTGGGTGTCTCGGGGCACCTTGGCAATGACTGAGGTCCAAATAGTTTAGGATTGCCTAACATACCGAGGTGATGCATGTCAGACCTCTAGAGGCACATCAGCTGTCTCCAAGCTCTTCGGGATTGTGCCGCACAATCATATAGCTTATTCTCATCTCGCTCAGATCAAACGGACACAATAGGCCTTATTGGCTAGTACGTTGTTCACCTCTTAGGGCGAAATGGACTCTTAACACCATGGATCGAGGATATCGAAGGAGTTTCATGAGGCTACGACAACCTATCTATATAAAGGCATCTACCAGAAGTTACATACAATTATTTGCTTACTACCTCGATTGTCATCAAGTATTTAGTTTACTTACACAATCAATTATTAATTTAAGCATCAGAATGACCACTGAATTAATCACCCCGTATTCTTTAAGCTTTCCTCTTTTTACAATTCAACTTACGAGCCAAACAATCCACGTCCAAACTACCAACCAAATGGGAGCACCAGATCACGCACAACCATCTTTTAATCTTATTCCAAAATTAAAATATTACATACTGATGGATGAGGTGAATTCTCTAGCACGCCTCCCTCCGCTTTTCTTGGTGGCCGTGTAATCCATTAATTAATTATTACACACTATGCCAGCTCTCCTTTTTCTGGGCTATAGCCTTCATCACAGAGGCTATATTCAAACAGTGCGCGCATACATTTCACGCCACCGCGCCACGTTGTCTTTGACGATATGACGAACACACATTCTTTTCTCTCAATCTCACACCCTCTACTATTGATTATTGAACTGCCACGGGAAATTCACGGTTCCACTATCACAGCTTGGCTCCCAAATATACATGGGCCCAAAGATATTATTTGGCCCAGCAAATCCCCCATCATTCACACTATTACTCCCTCAAACTCTTTGTCGAAGCAAGCCCCTCCTCAACGCTCTAGCAGCTGACTCGCCAAGGCCCACATCCGAGCCCATCATCTGTGAACTCACTACCATGTTCACAAATCGATCCCTCTGTCCCTTGATCCGTTTGACGGAGCCTAATGAGTAGAATCCTTGGATTAAATTCCTCCCAAAAATCTAACACCATTTAGTTGAAACAAACATCTTAAGTAGCGGTATCTCCTTGTTCTTTGTCAAGCCTTTCGAATGGATACTGATGAGGGCAGATTTGGCCCTCCAGTAAAATTGTGACACATGGCACCTCGTGACAACTAGGATAACACCCAGCCAACAAACTTACGAAGTTGGTGGCCCACCCAGGCACCAGTCTGGCTGGCCTGGCGCGACCTGCGCGCGGCCTGACGCACACCTGCGCGACCTGCCAGCAGCCTGCGCGAACTACGCTGCGCGCATGCGGCCTGCGCACGGCCTGTGCGACTTGGCCGACCCGGACCAGCCTAGCGCATGATCCGGCCAAGGCGCCAGCTTGACGACCTGATCTAGACACTGACCCGCCGACTGACACAGGCGCCAGCTTGACGACCTGATCTAGACACTGACCGCCGACTGACATAGGCGCCGACCTGACGACCTGGCCTAGACACTGACCCGCCGACTGACGTAGGCACCTCTCTGACAACCCGGCCCAGGCGCCGATCTGGCCGCCTGACACAAGCGCCAGCCTGACGACCTCGAGGAGTTCACCACCGTACCCCGGTTCTGACAGGATGCGACGAGTCTTACCGTTTAGAGGCTTTTCACCCACCTAACCCGCGAGGACTCCGGTATATAAAGACCTCACCCCCCAAAGGGGAAGAGGAGGAAAAAGAAAGGGAAATAACCCTACTCTCTAGTTCTCTAATATTATCTTCAAAGCTCTCTACAATAAGAGTGCTAACTTAAGCATCAGAGAGCCCCCACTGGGAAAGTACCCTCGGGACCTCTGATTCAGTTCTTGCAGGTCCTTCAGCTCCCGCCGCCTACGAAGAGGAGGAAAAGATGTAGTTCTCGGAAGTCCCTCAACTCCCCCCACCTACAAGGAGGAGGAAGAGATGGAGTTCTTGGAGGTCCCTCAACTCCTGCCACCTACAAAGAGGAGGAAAAGATGAAGTTCTTGTAGGCCCCTCATCTCCCGCAGCCTACAAGGGAAAGAAGACCACCTCATGCTGAGGGCAGTCGGATTGCGTTGCACCAGGGAGCTCCAATATTCTCTAAGGCGTCGATCGCCTAGTAGGGAGTTCGCTAGGCAGTTCGCCCCCAGGCAGTTCGCCACCAGGCAGTTCGCCCCCAGGCAGTTCGCCACCAGGGAGTTCGCCACCAGGCAGTTTGCCACCAAGGCAGTTCGCCCCAAGGCAGTTCGCCCCCAAGCAGTTCGCCACCAGGGAGTTCGCCACCAGGCAGTTTGCCACCAAGGCAGTTCACCCCCAGGCAGTTCGCCACCAAGGCAGTTCACCCCCAGGCAGTTCGCCCCAAGGCAGTTCACCCCCAGGCAGTTCGCCACCAAGGCAGTTCGCCACCAGGGAGTTCGCCACCAGGCAGTTCGCCACCAAGGCAGTTCGCCCCCAGGCAGTTCGCCCCCAGGAAATTCGCCACCAAGGCAGTTCGCCCCCAGGCAGTTCGCCACCAAGGCAGTTCACCCCCAGGCAGTTCGCCACCAAGGCAGTCCGCCCCCAGGCAGTTCGTCACCAGGGAGTTTGCCACTAGGCAGTTCGCCACCAAGGCAGTTTGCCACCAGGCAGTTCGCTACCAAGGCAGTTCGCCACCAAGCAGTTCTCCCCCAGGGAGTTCGCCACCAAGTAGCTCGTCACTAAGGCACGCCACCACCGGGTTGAATAACGAGGTACTTTGCCAAAAAATTTTACATCACAAAACATTGGTACGTGGCCGAAAACGGTTACATCAATTGGCGCCATCTGTGGGAACCCGCTACAAAAAGCTAAGTTCTCATCCTACCAAAGCTAAGTTCTCATCTTTCCAAAACTAAAGTCCTCACTTTTTAGAAATTGAAGCTATCGCTTTATAGTTTACATTTTTTATGAACTCAGAGACTATGCAGGGAGCTAACGGACTAAGTAGCTCTACCAACCTTACTTTCAATTCAGATAATGCCACATCAGTCCTCTCCGCAAGGTCCCCCCTACAAAGATGAGCTCTTCGTGGCTTCCGTGGGAGTTGGCGGTCAACTGACTACATAAGCGCCCTTACTGGTCGAGCCTTCCAAGGCTCCCGTGTGAGCTGGCAACCTAAAGTTAGTGGTGTTGCCCTTGAAGGTCGAGCCCCTAGTAGCTTCTTGTAGGAGTAGGTGACCAGCATTACGAAGCTGATGCAGGCCAAGCCTACGGGCCACCTCACTACTTAAGACCCGGTTGCCTCTCCGGCACGGGCAAAAGTCAAAAAAGAGTAGACTACAAGTCGCTCCCAAAAGTCTACAGGGCACATTACTGCTTAAGACCCAGTCGCCTCTCCGGCACGGGCAAAAGTCAAAAAAGAGTAGACTACGAGTCGCTCCCAAAAGCCTACGGGCCACATTACTGCTTAAGACCCGGTCGCCTCTCCGGCACGGGCAAAAGTCAAAAAAGAGTAGACTACAAGTCGCTCCCAAAAGCCTACGGGCCACGTTAATGCTTAAGACCCGGTCGCCTCTCCGGCACGGGAAAAGTCAAAAAAGAATAGACTACGAGTCACTCCCAAAGCCTACGGGCCATACTAGTAATTGGATCAGCACTTACTAGCTCATCGATTTACGGGCCAAAAGAAATCTACTCCCTTCGCTGAGTTACTATCAGCTCGGGAGTGGGGGGCTATTGATGAGGGCAGATTTGGCCCTCCAGTAAAATTGTGACACGTGGCACCTTGTGACAACTAGGAAAACACCCAGCCAACAAACTTACGAAGTTGGTGGCCCACCCGGGCACCAGTCTGGTCGGCCTGGCGCGACCTACGCGCGGCCTACGCGGTGTGCGTGCGGCCTGCGCGCCTGCGCGCCTGCGCGACCTGCGTGGCGTGCGTGCGGCCTGCGCGAACTACGCGGTGCGCGTGCGGCCTGCGCGAATTGCGCGCGGCCTACGCGAACTACGCACGCCCTGCGCGACCTGGCCGACCTGGACCAGCCTAGTGCATGATCCGGCCAAGGCGCCATCTTGACGACCTGATCTAGACACTGACCCGCCGACTGACACAGGCACCGGCTTGACGACCTGATCTAGACACTGACCCGCTGACTGACATAGGCGCCAACTTGACGACCTGGCCTAGACACTGACCCGCCGACTGACGTAGGCACCCCTCTGACAACCCGGCGTAGGCGCTGATCTGGCCGCCTGACACAAGCGCCAACCTGACGACCTCGAGGAGTTCACCATCGTACCCCGGTTCTAACAGGATGCGACGAGTCTTACCGTTTGGAGGCTTTTCACCCACCTAACCCGTGAGGACTCCGGTATATAAAGACCTCACCCCCCAAAGGGGAAGAGGAGGAAAAAGAAAGGGAAGTAACCCTGCTCTCTAGCTCTCTCATATTATCTTCAAAGCTCTCTACAATAAGAGTGCTAACTTAAGCATCGGAGAGCCCCCACCGGGAAAGTACCCCTGGGACCTCTGATTTAGTTCTTGCAGGTCCTTCAGCTCCCACCGCCTACGAAGAGGAGGAAAAGATGCAGTTCTCGGAAGTCCCTCAACTCCCCCCACCTACAAGGAGGAGGAAGAGATGGAGTTCTCGGAGGTCCCTCAACTCCTGCCACCTACAAAGAGGAGGAAAATGTGAAGTTCTCGCAGGTCCCTCATCTCTCGCAGCCTACAAGGGAAAGAAGACCACCTCATGCTGAGGGCAGTCGAATTGCGCCGCACCAGGGAACTCCAACATTCTCTAAGGCGTCGACCGCCTAGTAGGGAGTTCGCCAGGCAGTTCGTCCCAGGCAGTTCGCCACCAGGGGGTTCGCCACCAGGGGGTTCGCCACCAGGCAGTTCGTCCCCAGGCAGTTCGCCACGAGGGAGTTCGTCACCAGGCAGTTTGCCACCAAGGCAGTTCGCCCCAAGGCAGTTTGCCCCCAGGCAGTTCGCCACCAAGGCAGTTCGCCACCAGGGAGTTCGCCACCAGACAGTTTGCCACCAAGGCAGTTCGCCCCAAGGCAGTTCACCCCCAGGCAGTTCGCCACCAAGGCAGTTCGCCCCCAGGAAGTTCGCCACCAGGGAGTTCGCCACCAGGTAGTTCGCCCCCAGGCAGTTCGCCCCAAGGCAGTTCACCCCCAGGCAGTTCGCCACCAGGCAGTTCGCCACCAAGGTAGTTCACCCCCAGGCAGTTCGCCCCCAGGCAATTCGCCACCAAGGCAGTTTGCCACCAAGGCAGTTTGCCACCAAGGCAGTCCGCCCCCAGGCAGTTCGTCACCAGGGAGTTCGCCACCAGGCAGTTCGCCACCAAGGCAGTTCGCTACCAAGGCAGTTCACCACCAAGCAGTTCTCCCCCAGGGAGTTCGCCACCAAGTAACTCGTCACTAAGGCACGCCACCACCGGGTCGAATAACGAGGTACTTTGCCAAAAAATTTTACATCACAAAACATTGGTACGTAGCCGAAAACGGTTACATGAGATACCTTTGTATCCACATCTGAATGAGGATGATGACCACTTAGAAACGCTTTGGGATCAAATCGGATGCATTGCTTGACGTCTGCCCCAAACAGGACTCGATCAATAAAGTGGTCTGTGAAACCTACACCAAGACCAACATGGTTCTGGTTTTGGTGAGATCAAGGCCAATGTAGACCATGGGAAAGATTGTAGAGAGACACCTCACACCTGCTGTGTAATTAGGTTCATTTCTGTTTTCTGAGGATGTGGGTCTTGATGCCAACAACTGCAAGATCTTGTTCAACATCAAGCATCAGAGCCCTGATATTGCCTAGAGAGTTGACGGTCATCTCACCAAGCACTCTAAGAGGATTGTTGCCGGTAACAAGAGCCACATGTTGGGATATGCCATCGATGGGACCCTTGAACTTATGCCACGTCCATGACACCAAGCTCGTAGAGGTGTGGATGAACGATTTAATGCTTAGGTTCTCCGTAGCCTCATTAGATGATTTAATGGTTGGATTCTTGGATTCTAGAAGACAACCATTCCTCCCCAAGTTTCTTTCCTTTTTCTTTTCAAAACCCATCAACACAGCAATACCAGTCTTTTTCTCTAGTGGCAATCCATTGATCTTCCTTTGTCTTCTGTTCTCAGAAGCTAATGACCGTAGTTTTGTTTCTTTTGCTACTTTTGAGTACCACAATGACAATGGTGCCATGATTCCTATCCGCATCCACAACCCCACTCAGTCAAATGTGAGCTCATTTACAAATGGATTAGATTTGGTCCAATCTGATCCAGTCCATTGTGAGTCCACTTACAAATAGACTGGACCCAATCCAGTCCAAATCCAATCCAATACATTAAGATGTTAATGGATTGGATTGGATTGGACTCAACCCAGTCCAAATGAAATATCAAAAATTTTATAAAAGAACTTTGCATTGAAAAAGCACTTTTGTAAAAGTACTTTGATAAAAATATTTTATAAGTGTTTTTATAAAAATACTTTATTAAAAGTACTTTGTAAAAGTGCTTTTATAAAGGCACTTTTAGAAAAGTACTTCCATAGACTTTTATAAAAGCGCTTTCGTAAAAGTTATTTTATAAAAATAATTTCATAAAAGTACACTCGTAGAAGTGTTTTTATGAAAGTGATTTCATAAAAGTATTTTTGTAAAAGTGCTTTCGTAAAAGTACTTTTATAAAAGTACTTCCATAAAAGTTTTTGTAAAAGTGATTTCATAAAAGTGCTTTCGTGTAAAAGTACTTTTAAAAGTACTTTCATAAAAGTACATTTGTAAGTGATTTCGTAAAAGTACTTTTTATATAAGTGCTTTTGTAAAAGTGATTTTTATAGAAGTACTTCTGTAAAAGTGCTTCCATAAAAGTACTTTTATAAAAGTATTTCTGTAAAAATGTTTTCATAAAAATGCTTTCATAAAAGTGATTTTATGCTAGATTCGGTTTTGATTGATTTCAAATTGGACAAGGGTTTGGCTCATGATCAGATTATTGAACCGTCCAAATAATTATAATGGACCATCCAAATCCGATTTAATAAGGTTTGAATTGATCTAAACCAAAACTGATCGATTGACACCCCTACTCGGACTTTTTCTATTACAGATATTTTCTAGAGACTGTTGGAGATGATAACGGCAGTGATGACACTGGCGATGGTTCATCCTCACCGTCATAGTCCCCCGGCCGTTTCTATTCCTAGAGAAAGGGAGTGATACAAGTAGTGGGGTTGAGGGTTGAGGTTTGTACTGATGGCACTACCTCTGAAAGAAAAGGTGGGGGGAGGGAGGTCTAATAGAACTATATACGATTCTACCGTTGGTGACTACAGCGGAGGTTTCATAGAAATACGGAGTTCCTCGAAGAGTATAATAATAAGTTAATAACAGAGAAAATGCCAATTTTAGTAAATTTATATCTAAATGGATAACCGTAAGGGTGAATTTGGTATTTAAAAAAATATATGCATTACATCAACCTCTTCAGTTCGGAAAGATGAGAAAAGGGAGGAAATTGTATGTTTTTTTTTTGAAAACTATAAATGAAGTTTTTATTAAAATCAAAAGACTGGAAAGGGAGATTTATATGATTGTCAGAAAATTTAGGAGAGGTTTTTATATTTTACCTTTTTTTATTTTTTATAGAATCCCTGGGATCTTCAAACCTAAGGCATACAATACTAAATATCCTCTCCCTTCAGCCCTCACAACATCCTGAATGGCGTTCTGCCAAGGAAAAATAACTACAATCTCTACATCAATAATGGGCGTGGACCCTGATCTCTTACTGTAGTGGAATGAACCTTGCAAGTTGTGTACCACTTCAAGTGCAACCCCCGGCAGTTTTATCCATAGATTCAAAGCCCATCTTGTTGCAAAAGGCTTTCATCAATGCTTAGCAATAGATTTCATTGAAACATTCAGCCCTATGTTCAAACATATTATAACTGACCACTTTTTCAATTGGACGTCGAATGTACATTCTTGCATGATGATCTTCGAGAGGAGGTCTATATAGTCTAACCTCCTAACTATGTGAACCCCACACACCCTCATCATGTCTGCTCAAATCCATTTATGGGCTTGCCAAGCCCCTCGTGCCTGATACGACAAATTTAGGTCCATTTTTCTTGAACTTGGGCTTCACACTTCTGCGTCCGACCCATCTTTATTTATTAATCATTGTGGTGGCACTCATGTCCTATTGTTGTTGTATATGGATGGATGATATAATTCTCACTGGCAACAGCTCTACATTCATTTCCTCTCTTATTTGATCCCATCTCATCCAATCTCTCAAGAAAGACTTGGGCCCATTAACATACATTCTGCCAAAGCGAAAATTTCTCCCAAATCTCCACGGCGATGCAAACATATTGGACAAAAGCAAGAAAATAATACATCAACTAGGTAATGATTAATAGTTCAAAACCTAGTAAAAAGTGGTTTCTCTTTCTAATTAAGTGCCAAAAAACGAATAAAAAAGGAAAAAAATACAATAAAAAACAAAATTTAACTTTTTTATTTCTAACTTTATAGCTTTAAAGTTTAAGATATATTTATATATATGTTGGTTTTGATTTTTTCCTTTTTTTTTTAAATGGGAAAAATGACATCTTAGATTTTATAAAACAATTTCTTAATTTAGATTGGATCAGTACGGGTTAGACCCTATAGGGTCGGGTTGGATTCGGGAATTTCATATTTTAAGGTGGGTCAGGTCGAGTTCAGGTTGAGGCACTGTAGGGTCAGGTTAGGATTGAGGCAAACCCAACCCGTTGACATCCCTAATCAGGAGAGGGCAACTTAACACGGGTTTAAGTTGAGATTTTGTCAAAATTTGAATGAACCCAACCTGAATGTCCAAACACAAAGCAGTGTAAAATGTTAACTTGGACCAGTCCAATTTCTATCCCTATACTAACATTGAGTAATGGCCCTGCTATACATGAAATGAATCAATAAACCACAGATTTGACCAAAACCAACAACAAACAACAAGTCCAAATACAACCTCAAGATGGCCCACTAACAGGTCCATTTTATAAAGCTCAATAATCAAAACTAGCCTAAAAAAAGTCCAGCAACTTGCAATCGGATTTGAACACCTACTGAAGTAGAAAGAGGGACATAGCTTCCCCAAATGACCATTGAATGATGCACCTTTGTGAGGTTGGTAGCAAAGTAGCTTTCATCTCCATTGCCATCCTGCATGATGTACGATGAAGAAATAATCATCAAAGATTGCAACTTAGAGGATTCAATGATAAAATTGTTATTTGCATTTCAAATACTCCACTTCAAATAACAAAAAATAAATCAAATCCATAGAATTAGAAGCAAAAAAGCATGCAACAATGCTCAATCCTATAAGCAAGCCATAGACTAAATTAATTAGAAACAACATCCTTTTCAAAAAGAGATCCAATGAAGATTCCAAATTAGCAGCTTGTACGTAGATCACCATCAATCGGAAGATGATGACTGCTTGATGGATAATTTGCAAACTGGGCAAGATTGCGCTAGAGCAACTCCTCTTTTACCCACAAGCTAGTCATCCGTGCATAATCTGCAGGTTTATTTAGAGAGAAGAACTAGATTGAAATAGTGCAGCCATTATTCATTTTATTTTAACAAAGATAATTCCAACTTGTCTGGTGGGTTTTCTTTTCCTGAGATGTCTCACCCCACTAGAACTGACGTTGCATTGTAGCCATTTCGTTAAAGATTTTCTTAGGCACTAGAGAGCAAGTTGAAGCATGTAATGGGACAGCTGTTATTACAGATTTGATTAATGTCTCCTTACTCGCTCGAGATAGAAATAATTCCTGCCAAGGTTAAGGATTGGTTG
The DNA here is from genome assembly GCF_056320005.1 of Nelumbo lutea. Taxonomy (NCBI): domain Eukaryota; kingdom Viridiplantae; phylum Streptophyta; class Magnoliopsida; order Proteales; family Nelumbonaceae; genus Nelumbo; species Nelumbo lutea. Next base: position 17,838,957 of record NC_142691.1, read on the forward strand.
AGTGGCTTATTTTGTTATGAGAAAATTCCTAAATTATTCTCACACTTAAAACAAAGCTAAGGTTATTCATCGAGAAAATGATGAACATTTTCTCTGTTAGGACATGAAACTTGTGCATAGATACAACTAAACTTTGTAATATATCTATTTTATATAAGCTATGCATTGTAAGAAACTAATGTTCAAGAAGTAAGTAGAAACATCACTTATACAAGGAAATTGACAAACCTGCACAACTAATGGTTGTATAACTATGCACAACTGTCCACAATTGGGTTGTTCAAATAGAAAGTTGAAGAGGTTATTCATGCAAAACCTCAAGGAATTAGTGTAGATTCCTTGGTAAACAAGATAGTATCTTTGACCAGGTTATAGTGCATAATAGACAAGCTTGAATCCAGGTTATGCAATCATTCAATCATATTATTAACTGTATGGTGCAATTAGCCTTCTGATTGAAAAGCTTTTTCATCTTAAATAAGTAGCTATAATAATATTCTGATATTAGTAAATTGATGTAAGAATTTCCTTGGTTTATGATTTAGGACTACAGGTTTAGCTTCTCTCTCAAAACTTTCCTAATAAATAGAACAAACAAAATTAACAAGGCAGTAATCAAGGCGCAACCACCAAAACTTGTTTGAATCAGTCCACAAATGTACAAATTTTTGGCAGTAATCTAGATGCAAAATTGAAAATATGGATTACAATAAAGAACTCTAAACTTTGAGATGAATGAATGAAACAGAGAATGAAATTTGGATTTACTTGTCTAGCTAGACTGAACAGCAGATAGTTTAGTGGTTTTGTCACATGGAGATTTGGATGGGGTAGAGTGTAGCAACTATATATCATCATTATCAATTGCTACTCTTACTGTGCAGCAAATGTGCATTTGATATGGATACTTCTCTTCAAGATGGGTTGTAAGGTGTAACGTATTCCATGGTGAGAGCAAGAACAAATTGATAGTTGCATCTTACCCTAAATTATTGTATTTGCATTGGCTAATGACTAGGTTATTAGCTTGAACTTAGGTTTCAATATTGAAAATACTAACATCCCACATGTAGTAGAAATGTAATGGAAATGCTTTACCTGGAAGCATGGTGCAAGAGTGGAAGAGGTGAGGGATTTCAATGTAGCCTTGTTAATCTACTTATATATATATATATATCTCAAGCTTAACCTTAATGAAAAGGGGAAAATGAAAAATATCTCAAGCTAAGTAAAGCAGATGACCATCAGCCAGGAATCCTTGGTTGATAGGACTTGATTGGAGCTCCCATAATTTATAACCTATATATGCAACCTTGAACATACTAATTTCTAGGAGTCCAATTGCATCTTCTTGAATCTCAACAAGTATCATAGACAACAATTCTTATGTATAGATTAAGAATCCTAATATTATTATACAACTCATCAAAATAGTTTTTTATCAGGTATGCGATTTTAGCAAATAAAATCGAAGGATACTTCAACACATAAAGATGGACAAAAGGGTGGATTTTGAATTTGTACTTTTCCTTGAAGAGAGATATCATGGAAGTAAACGCCAAAGCTAAAATTAAAATAGACTTATTTATCATACCTTATGTTCTTTTTGTAGAATATGATGCTTATGGATTAACCTCGCTAAAGATTTAAATATTTTTAATTTTGGTCATCAAGACATTCTTTTTGTTTGCAAGAGTATTGTGAATTTGTGTGGAGGACCCCGCCTAAACCCCCAATTAATTCTGAGCACCCGACCAGACCATTCCGGCCACCCCAAAACACCAAAAACCCAAAGAACTCAAATCGCCCCCCCCACCCCCCCCCCCAAAAAAAAAAAAAAAAAAAAAATCTTAAATCCACTGTTAGATCTATCCAATACCAATCTGATGGCCTTGATCAACCACTGTGTACACTTTGACCCTCAGATCAAACACCATCATCAAATTCAAGACATCCTAAGATACCTCCTCATAAAATTTCAATTCAAAATTCATTCATTTACACTCTCATCAAGATTCCATTTTGACCATTTTTGTTAACCTGAAACACCCACCACCTAGATCCCTTTGATCCAAATACATCCGAGTCAATCAAACCACACTATTAAACTCCAAACACACTAAAATACCTGCCTATAAAGTTTTAATTCAAGATTCCCCCATTTACCCTTTCATCAAACCAATATTCCATTTCAGATCATCCTATTAACCGAAATTCTTAAGATCTTGACCCCTAAACCAATCAGACATTACCACCATGTCCCAGATACTAACATATCCGCCTGAAAATTTTCCGCCCAAAACACCTCTCTTTGCCTTTCCATCGCACCTAGATTCTATTTCAAAACCCTATATTAACCAAATCAAAGCTCTTTTAAATCTGCTTGATCTAGGCCCACTGATCTTGCCAATCAACCCAAAATGCTCAAAAACCCCACCGTATAAAATTTCAACCAAAAACACCCTATTTACCCATCCATTTAAAAAAATTCTATTTTAACCAATCTCATTAATACACACAAGATCATTGTATAGGCTCACAACCATCTCAACCCTTCACATCTTGAACCAAAATCACAGCAGAATCCCAGTTTGACCCCTTAAACCTACCTAGACCAAAGTTCCCTAAAATTACCAAAATGCCGCTAGATTCCCTAAAAATTACAGAATTGCCATTATGCCCAATTTTAAAACCAACCTAATGTTATTCATCAGGGTGAGGCCGAATTCACCGAGAATCGACTGTTAATCTCCTTTCTTGACTCGACATAGAGAACAACAGCGACAACCAATCTCCCTGATCTTTTCTCTGGTTTCTTCTCTCCCTTCACTTCCGATCCCTCATTCCTTCTCTCTTTCTCTCTTTCTCTTTTCTTCCCCTCTTCCTCCGCCTCCCACTTCCTGTGTTTTTTGGGATGACTGAAAATACCACCGCCCCAACGAGCTAAGTCGTGATCTCTCTCTCTCTCTCTCTCTCTCTCTCTCTCTCTCTCCCCTCTATTCTCGTCATTTCTCTTTCTCTTCCTCGCCCCAACGAGCTAAGTCGTCAATCGTGGAAATGGCTGTTCATCACCTTCAACCCATTAACATACTGAACCAAAAGCAATGTCCATTCTCTCTTTCATTTTCACTCGATTCCAGCACGAATTTCATCATTTTCTAAACCCATTTTTCTTTCCTCCAATTCTTCCTTCATTGTTCTAACGTTTTTACTTTCCCTTTAGTCCCTTAAAACCAGTCACGGGTCCCTTGTTCTCAGCCTTAATCGCTTCAGAGGAGGCCATAGCAATGGTCATCACTCAAATCCATTATTTACTCGGTCCCTGGTTGCAACCTCCAGTCATCGTTGTTGTTCGAAGAAGGAAGTTAGGAACAATTGATATTCTCAATTCCCCTACCATGGTAATCCATCCCAGGTCATGATCTCCCATCTCTGATCACCGATCCTAGGCCGAAATTTACCCAAACATCGATTGTTGCAGCAACTCGAAGGAAGAGATCAAGATTGATAAGAAGTCGGCTCCTCAGTTCATCGTGCGATTTCAAGCTGAGAATCATCGTGCGATTTCCAGCAAGCATTTCTTCTCGCCACCCTCCCGTTTACAACCGTCAGTCTTCATATCTGGCCACATTCCTATTTTCTCTACGCCTGATTTTATTTATTTTCTTGTTTTGCTCGACTTTCTCTGTATTTGTAGTTGGGAGGAGAGAGACCGAGTTGTCTCAGCTCATGTACCTCTTGGTACCAACCCAAATTTATACTTGTTTTCTTTTCTTTTGTAGCTTTTTATAGTTATGTTCTTTATTGTTTTTCACTTCATGCTTAGGGGTAGAATCTATGTTACTTTGGAATTTTGTAATTACTCTTGTTATTTTTCTATATAAATCTAGTCTGTTACAGTATTGCATCCTCTGTTATTATTATTATTATTTTTTTGTCACCGATTGCTTTTCCTTTCCGAATTAATATTTTTGATATCATTAGCTACTTCTTTCAATTCTCTGATGTTAATGAATCGTTCTCTTCAGTTTTCTTTTATTATCGCTAGAGATTTAGATATCTCTTTAATAGGGTGCTTGAATGTTGAGAATCCTTTTGAACCAATCTATTGTCCATTTTTTCTATCAACCGGTTTTATCACTGAGTATTGGCTTCTGTAAAAAAGACTGAAAAGAACAAAGGTGTGAATAAATGGAAATCCAATGACAAAGAAACGCATAAAAAAAATATAAAAAGGAATAAAAAGAGGGAGGTGGGCTGATGGTCGAGAAAGAGCTCTAGTAGAGTGGTAAGAAAGGGAAAGGAAAATCTGTTGTGACAGTGGGAGTGATTGTAGTTAGGGGACAGTAGTAGGGAAAGCAACAAAAAAATAAAAAAATGGTAAAATCTATAAAAGGAGAAATGGATAAGTTTTACGATAGAAAAGGATAAATCCAATAAATAGCAAAAAGATAATGATAATAGTAATAATAAATTAATATATATACATATATATATAAGAAAAAAAGAAAAAAATAAAAAAATAATAAAAGAATGTGAAATTTACTTTTGATGTTGGTTTGTTTTTTTTTTGTTATTTCATTTAGGATACTATGTGAGCCCCACCTGTCGGACCCAGGAGAGGGGTGCCTAACCCCTTCCCTCTCCCCATCTAAATCTTACCCGGATTGGTTAATGTTGCCTTAGACTTTAGAGTCACTACAAATGAAAATTATTTCGATTCCATTTCACTTGACTAATGAATGGCCACTCATTTTCTAAAACAAACAAAGTGGACTTCTTTGTTGTAGAAGTATATAGTTTGTAATTGGGGTGCTAATTTTTGTTGCTTTGGTGTAGTTTTTGGTTTCCTTTCTATTTTTTCCCCTTTGTGTTTTAGTGTTGTTGAGTTGTTATGTTTAAATGCGGTCTGGTTGGTTTGTTGCATTGGTGTGTTGGTGTCATTCTCTTGCTGGTGTTGTGTTGGTTGGTTTGTTGCATTGGTGTGTCAGTGTCATTCTCTTGCTGGTGTTATGTTGTTCTCTTCTTGTTGTCTATTTTGTTTTTCTATGTTTAATAAAAATCTTTTCTAACAAAAGAAAAAAAAAGAAAATAAACTCATTTAAGAATGTCTATTTTTTACAATAAGATGAATTAGTATTGTTAACATTGATGGTTTTACTAGACTTAAATTCCTAGTGCTATCACTTATGGCAGTTGATGATAAAAGCTTAACTTCTTGGTTTCACAATTCAACACAATATAATTCAATTAATAGAGGTGTCCCTATTGTATTAGATTTATTTGATGTTGTGTCAAACTTCTAGAATCATTATCGTGTAAGCTCATGGTATGCTAAGAAAGTTGCTAGCTAGAGAGATAGCCTCTCTCTTCAAACATGACCAAGATGGAAAGCTGAGCAAACTTGGCATTAAGGATAGATGATGTTTTCTTCCATACAATTCAAAAGATAAAATTTCTTTTATTGTTTTTGTTCAAATGATTTTTCCAGTCTCTTTCTCATTTTCTAGAAGTCACTGGTTGTAATCTACTAATCTTTGCTTAACTATTTTTCAAGTGAAACATATATCAAATAATTGCCAAGCTCTATCTAACCTGGTCTTACCTACAATCCTCCACCCCAACCCCCAAAGAATAGTGACGGTTAACAAACTTGACAAATTGACCTTAATTTTCTTCTCCCTTCATGTTTGGTGTTTCTTTGTCAAAATGGTGATGCCCCATATATATATATATATATATATATATATAGCTTTTCTTTAGTGACTCTCCACAAAGAAGAGGTTGTCCTCATCAATGAAAATTTCCTTAACTGGGGTGCAATATTACAAATGCAGATAAATAGATATAGATGTTTTTGTCCTATTTGATTGGAACAAATAATAACAACCAAAGTTTAAAGGTTTGGAATTGGCTAAGCAGTATAACCGAAAGAAACTTTTCTTTAGGTGCACGTTAATCAATAGATTAAGAGGTATAGGTAAATGACTAATTATTTTGTTATAAGCCCATGGAATCTATCAAAAACATAATATGTATGTCCAAAGATTTAGAGCATTGGTAACTTACGGAGATTGTCCAGGGCAAAGTAGTAGCAGGAAGTGATACAAACATCAACGAGATAAAACCACAGACGTCGCCAATAGGGGTTTATATAGAAGACTGTAGCCACACCCAAGAACACTACAATGTAAGAAGCTACAAAGCTCACAATGAAGGCATCCATGTCAATGGAGTTATTGCTTTCATCTTGGTCATTAGAAGCTGGACCCGTTGGTGATGGTTCCCTATTCTCACTAGTGCAACTCTTCTCTAATGGCTTTCCACAAAGAAGAGGGTTGCCTTCGTAACTGCTTTCCCCAAATGTCGCAAACTGGCCTTTCGACTCTGGAATCTTTCCTGATAAGTTGTTGTGTGCCACCATGAAAGTGGACAGAAAGTATAGCTCTATCATCTGTGGAGGAATGCTTCCAACCAAATTGTTGTAAGAAAGATCCAAACTCTCTAATTGCTTTAGGTTTGAAATTGTTGTTGGGATGTATCCACTTAGGAGGTTGTGGGAGAAGTTCAGTGCACGGATCTCATATAGCTCTCCAATTTCAGGTGGAATGTCTCCCGTTAATTGGTTACACGAGAGATCGAGTCCCAACATGAGTCCGAGGACAATGCCCGTGTAAACATCATACCTGCTTTTTGTGGTGAACTCCACTTGTTCTTCGGTCCTTTCATCAGTGTTATAAAATTGACTGGATTGATCTTCAAGCCTACTCTTGTATGTATAGATAAATTGAAATAAATTTGTAACATCCATTCCATAACCTTTTTGAAATCTAGCATCTATTCCATCATGTATATATCCTTGCCCTTTAAATGTTAAGTTTTTCAAGCAAGAAGGTATAGGACCAGAAAGATTATTGTGAGAAAGATCCATTATATTTATTTTTTTCAAATGGCATATCTGGATGGGAATGTTACCTTCCAATTGATTTCTTTTCAACAGAAGAGCTCCCAATGATAAAAGATTACCAATCCATGTTGGTAGGCTTCCATTTAGCAAGTTATCACTCATGTCCAGTGTCACCAGACTGGTGCTTTTAGAAAAAGCTTCTGTCATTGGTCCTTCTAGCTTGTTCTTCTCAAAATGTGCATATCTCAGTCTCCTTGGGCTGAAGCAAGATGGAACCGCGCCACTAAAATAGTTGTTGGAAAGATCTATAACTGAAAGTTTTCCAAGTGCACAGAAGCTAGCTGGTAGTGCTCCTTCAAGCTGGTTGTTAGCCATGATAAGTACGTTTAAGTATGATAAGTTCCCAATCCACCCAGGAAGCCTACCAGTGATGTTGTTATTTCTTACATTCAATAATTCCAAGGCAACGTTTCTGGACAAGCTGTGTGGAATATTTCTTGTAAATTTATTTCCATCCAGAAATAAGTGCCTCAGACCAGTCAGGTTAGAAACTATTGGAAGCATTTGACCGTGCAAATTGTTATTTGACAGTTTGAGAGAATATAGCCTGGAGCATCCGGTGACCAAGTGCATTGGAATTTGTCCTGATAAAGAATTGCCAGAAAGATCCAAAAGTTGCAACCATCTCATGCTTCCAATGGATGAAGGAATTTTTCCTATAAAAGCATTTGATGGCATTTGCAATATTACCAAGTTAGGAAAGATAACTCCGATATTATCTGGGATTTGACCATGGAGATGATTACCGGAAACAATTAGAGTAGACAAATTCATACAGGAATGGGATGGAAGAACAAGAGTGCCTGTAAAGGAGTTATTTTTTAAATGCAATACCTCTAATCCCGCATTGTTCTCAAGCAACCAAGTGGGGAATTGTGTACTGCTAAAATTGTTGTAATAGAGTCTAACCACTCTTAAATCAAATTGGTAGTGGAGGAAATTGGGAATTAGACCAGGTGGTTTGTTGAATGAGAATCTTGCTAGGTATAAGAATTTCAATTGATATCTTGGAACTAGAAATGGAAAGTCAGTTTCCACTTGAAGAAGTTGGTTGTTATCAAATCGGAATACTTCAAGTTTGGATAAATTAGCTAATGTATTAAAGGAAAAATAACCTTGGAAGCGAGTGCTTGAAAGATCAAGGTATTCAAGTGATGAGAGACCACGAATGATAGATAGGACAATGTTTCCATCGAATTGGTTGTAAGACAAATCCAACACCCGAAGGCTCGTCAAGTTTCCCAAACATGAATCAAGATCACCTACAAAGCCATAATTATTCTCATAATTCCCATCCAGCTGACTGAGATCTAACTCCTGGAGTTTGTTCAATTTGCACAACCCTGCAAATTAAACATCATGTCATCATGTCATATATTAATCCCAAATCCAAAGACGTACAGTCCCCCACAGTACTAGGTAAGAAGTCATACCTTTACATGGTAGTCGAGTGCCATTGAGTCCTTTAATATTAGCCATCCTTAAGAACTTAAGAGAAACCATTTCTCCTATATTCTGGAGAAAATCATAGCTCAGTGTACTACCAAACAAGTCTAGGAACTCCAACTCCCTTAAAGTACCCAACTCTATACCACATTATAAAGAAAAAGAAAGGAATGTTAGACTAGAAGAAATTGATTAATCACTGATGGCGAATGCATTAATTAATGGAAACTCGAGTTGGATTAATAAATTAATCCTACACTCAATCGGCAATCAACTACATAATCTTAATTAATACATACCTTGATCGGTAATTGATCCACTCAGATCATTTCCACCGAGATACAATGTTTTAATGTTGGGTGCAAGAAGACCAATGTTCTGAAGATTTGTTGTGTTGAAATTATTGCCTGATATATCAAGGACCTCCAGCTTTCTCAACCTCCTTTCGACACCTAAGAGTGAAAACAGAATGTGCCAAAAAAATAAACCCACTCTCTCACGTTGTTCCTCAATTCACCGTTTTCAATAATGCTAACCAAATTTCTCAAAAATAATATACTCATTATTTGTATATTAATAATGTTTTGTAATACAAAAATTTATCTAAAAATAATATACTCATTATTTTATCCTAGACTTTTAGAAATCGATGATATAAACATAAAAATTGAACATCAACAGTCTACGTACCTTCCCAACGAAAGGTCCCAACCATATTATTCCCACGGAGATATAGAAACTTGAGGGATAAGAGGGCTTCCAAGTACGTAAAAATACTTGTATCGAAGGAATTGTAGCTCATGTCCAGGACCTCCAGGTTTTTCAATCTATCAAATAAATGCTTAAGGCCTGCAAGGAGTTATTGTTAAATTATTAAGGTCAAAATTAAATGGTGTAATTAGGCATACCTTACTTACCAACTGTATTAAAACGAAAGAAAAAAAAAAAAAGAAAAAAGAAATATATAGGGTATGTTGCTGAAACCTCCCCTCCCTTGAAGAATTTGGTTGTGGGTGAAACTTCTCTTAAATTTAGTAATTATAATCACCTCTTCTGAATTTTTTGATACAGTTGCATGTAAATCCTTTATGTTATAATCTTCTAAAAAAAATCGTGAAAATGTCCAAAATACTCATGCAGTTACTATTAAGGTCGGTTTTTACCGAAGAAAACAATACAAACTTTATGAACAACAAAAGCAAAGAGATTTAAAGTTATAGTTTTACCTTTGAGTGAGTAATGTAAAGGGAAATTTAAAAAATAAATCAATTTAGGAAAAGAGATTGGAGGGGTTTGAAGTAGTAATTCATATGAAGAGAAAGATTGAAAAACAGACACGTTTGTTAAAAGTACACTGCATGGGAGTTTTAGACATTTTCATCACTCTTTTTAAAAAATACTACTAATCTATTTGCAACTATATCAAAAAGTTCAGGAAAAATGATTGCAATTACCAAACTTTCGGGAAGGTTTCATAAATTTACCAAAAAACATATATATTAATCAAAGCAGAAACTCTGGAAGCAACAAAAAGAAAAATAAGAGTATATGTAACTGCTACCCATGGAAATGGATCTAGAACAAATAACACATCTATCATTAAAAGAATTCCTGTTCCTCAGCTCGCATGGAATTAAGGTAACCATTCTCAATGCTAAATAAATGTAGGGTACATACCTTTGAGTTCGATACAAGTACAACACAACAAAGTTATAAATTAAACATTCAATTGGGCTTACGTACCTTGCAGTCGTAGAGTGCCCTTTAATCCATTCCCACTCAAATCCAACATTCGCAAGTTCTCTAGACCCGCTAATTCTATAAATTTCATATTAATTAAAATTTCAGATATGACAAAAATTAAAGTAATTAACAAATTAGTAATAGAAAGCCTGACCATATATAGCCAAGCCTTATGGTAAGAAGGATCGAATTGAGAGTAAAGTTAGAATTTCAACATACCTTCAAAAGGAAAAGGGTTTGTGAAATAATTCCTAGAAAGAGACAGATTCTTGAGGGATTTGAGAGCACCCAAAGACGGCAGGATGCTGTTGTCGAAGCCATTATAACTTAAATCCAGGACCTCCAGCTTCTTCAATCTATTCAACGGTTTCAAGTCTGCAAGGATAGTCTTTGTATTACTATTACTTTTTTTTTTTTTTTTTTCAATTATATAAAATTCAAATCCTCCCACGGGCGAGTTTTCTGATCTTCTCCTTTTCACGCATTGTTCGGCTCTTTTTGACATTGCCCCTACGGGGGGGTTATATCGGGTCAGGGTCAGGTTCAGAGGATAGCTGGGACTTAAACCGATCCCTCTGAATAAAAATAAAAGTAAATAAATAAAAGTTAAAAAAAAAAAACACTGATACTGGCTGATACGCCTGCCCTATCACATATGGAACAGTATGGATACTTTGAACCTTGGTCCAAAACAGTGAAATTAGTGCATCACTATGTGCTTGACGTTGCTGTTGAACAGTGTTCTATTAAGTTGCAGAGTGGGAAAATTATTGTTGATTGGGATTAAGAAATCGGTTTGTCTTAATCCTATGGACCGGAGACAGAGCCTTGTAGACATGTTTTGGCTGAATACCAAGTTGGACGAAGCGACTGTAGGGACACATGATCTGAAGATTAAGGCTATACAAAATACAAGGATTTGCATTCCTTCCAAACTGAGCTTAACAAATTTCTGCAGGGCCAAAGATGGCTGGTCTTCACTCTTCACACTTCCGAATGGACTCTTTTGCAGAAACGGGATTGTTTCATTCTCACCTACAACAATTGATTGTCGGCTAATTGACTCTATTTATCGAAAGGGTACTTCACCTGCTCTAAGGGTGGAGAGGGGATTCAGAAATACAGGTGAAGGGGAATTGCTCTGTTTCTGTTTTCTATGTATTTGTATTGTACATATATTTATACTCTTTTCAAGCTGATTCTTAGGGATTCTAGTTTTTCAATATATATATATCCTCCAAGAATAGGATCAAAAACGTCAATTCCATTTTAAATTATGCATAAACTTATTAAAGAAATTTGTACTCTGCATTCAAAAGAGAAATTGGAAAATATTATATAAATCGAATTTATATAGTTGATGAATGGATGTAGTACCTATTTTGAATCTGTGATTGAGTATGAAGAGGCTCAGGGCAATACAAATGCAAGATGGTAGAAGAGAAAAAAGGGGGAAGGTATAATTGGTCATCATCAATTATTAATGCAATGCATGCAGGGGCGGGGCGATTCATAAAAAAATTAAATCTTTTGAGTTTGATGGAACGTCATCATCAAAGGTATAGTTGGTCAGATTATAACATCCGAACTAAAAGAAAACATTGAATTGAATTATATATTGTGTTGATGCAATTAATGCAGCTAATTGGGCGTAGGTAGGTACCTTGAAGAGTGCCGCATAATATAGTATTGCCACTCAAATCCAACATTTGCAAGTTTTCCAGACCCGCTAATTCTACCAATTTGACAAAATAAAAGTGAAGTAATTAAGAAAAGAGAGCCTGATGACAATACATTAATTAGCATATGGATTTTATATTAAGATAAATAAATTAAAACTGAAATTAAAGCATATTTACCTTGGAAGGGAAAGGGGTTTGTGAAATCATTCCAACCAAGAGACAGATTCTTGAGAGATTTGAGGGCACCCAAAGACCGCATGATGCTGTTGTCGAATTCATTCGAACTTAAATCCAGGACCTCCAGCTTCTTCAATCTACCCAACGCTTCCAAGCCTGTAAGGACATTTTCGGTCTTCATATTATTATTACTTTTTTCAAGACTAAAATTTTGGAGTCCAAAAGAGCACAGCACCACGAATTTAATATCTTACCTTCATCCTCCACAAAGCCCTTAAAATGGTTGTGTGATAGGTCGAGATGTTGAAGCTCATCAAAATGAAGAAACAAGCTCGCATTTAAACTAATTGAAACTTGATGATCCATCATATTGTAGAGGAAGAGTTGAATGATTCGGTTGGTGGTGGAATTACACACAACTCGCTCCCAGCCACAACAGTCGTCATAGTTCCGGTCGCTATCATCATCAACCCAAGATTGAACAAGAGTTGGATAATTCAAGTAAGGTTGGACATGAGCCTTGAATTCTAAAAGCCCATTTCTTTCCTCCTCTAAACACCCCAGTATCCCATGATCCAACCCAACAACCAAAACCATCAACACCCACAATGCCCACTCCATCCCTTGTTGTAAAGACTTTCAATTGGTGGTACTATATTAATTCAAGTATCTTATGGGCCACCTCTTTTATATATCCCCAATCTATATGCCCTAAATCTAATCCTTTTTCCGACTTGGAAAAATAATTGATTAGAGTTAGACGACTTCACCTGAAACTAACAATTTAATCTAAACGACTTGACCAAAAAGGTTCTTTCTTTGGTATTTTCTTCAACGGGTCCACAGGGGCTGAAGACTGTTGACTTCCACGGCTCCACCATTTAGAAAATTTTCTCTACTAAGATCTACTTTTTTTTTTTCTTCTTTATGTTGTTTTCCCTCTGCAGGTGGTATCGCATGTTCCTATTATGTGATTGTTTAATTTTTTTTTCTGAAATTTTAAATTACCCCTTTTTAAACATTTTTTTTTTCATTTCCTTTTATTACTAGTTTAGTTTGTATTAATTGAATGTTGTACTAGTTGTAATTCCAGGTTTTCATAAAAGTTTTCCGTTTTTTTTTTTTTTTTTTACAGTTTCTTGACTGGGTATTTTGGTAAATTAAATTCTTTCATCACTCAACTTAATGGAGAAGGAATCGAATCTGAAAGTTTAGGGATCTTTATTACAAATGAAAGTTGAGAGGAGTAATTACAAAAGAATTAAAACATTTCAACATAAACGGATTATGCGATTTTTGGATATCTTGCCCTAGAGATACAACCCCTACAGGCTACAGGCTACACAGGCTACAACAACACATACGTATTGACTGGGAAGTAATGAAAAATAGCAATAAACGTTGGTCTATTACTCTATTCATAACAAGGCCAAGGCTGTGGAATTAGTTGCAAGCACTCGGGAAATTTCATGCGATTAGACATCTTGGCAACATTAATATGGGCTGTTTAAAGCTTAATTTCTATTTGTATAGCATGATGTTTGGCTGACAGCGTTGGACTCTAATGGCTAATCCTTTGGCCCAAATTGAACCCCGACAACAAACACACAAACGTGACGATCCCGAGGAAATGAGAAATGAGTCAAAATGACAATCAATTGATACATTCTCTACCTAATTATATGCTTCCTTCTATCTTGACATGGTGTCAACGGGTCCATTTACAAGGCTGTAGCGACGATGCTTTTAATTAGTGGGTTGTTGCAAGTTCTCTCGTGATCATCACTAGATTTGTTCATGGGCCGGTAGTCTGTTGGCCCGCCCCAGTCTGATTTAAGTTGGGTTTGGATAAGATTTTAAGCTTGTAGGTTTGAGTTTGGGTTTTTTCAAAAAAGTTCGGCTTGAATTTAAGTTCAATTTGATAATGCATTATATAATAAAAATATATTTTATATAATATATATATAATATTTTTTATTATTTTTTATAAATTTTCAAGTAATAGACGAGATCTTTCATTATTTTTTTTAGGTTTTGAGGTCTTTTAATATAAATAAAACAGTTTTTATTAAATAAAAGAAAGAAAAAAAAATCTTTTTTTAGTTTTCTGGCCAGGCTCAGGCTTGGGACTAGGCTTTGGATTTTATATAAGGACCAGGCTAGAGTTTTAAGATGTAGCCCCAATGATGGTCGCCCCTGACTCAGGCTTGGGCCTGATTATATTCTATTAATACAGAAACAAAGCCTAGTCTGGCCCAACCAATGAACAGGTCTACTCGTCACAAAGTTAGAATGGTCTTTAAGTTGGATCAATTATTGGGTGTACTTTTCTACTACCAAACAAGATTATGAAGAAGGGAAAATAACCAGGAAAGAAAGGTTTGCGTGCTTGACTTGCTTGGAAACAATGAGTCATCTACTAAGTCTGTGATGGGTCGTTCGATTTGTATTTTTCTGTTTGGATAGGCAAATGATCTTAAAAAATTTAGAGTTCCATGAAATAGCATCATCCACTAGAGGTGAAAATGAATAGAGCTTTTGATGAGCTATTTGAGTTTGGCTCATGAAAAACTCACCTGATATATAGGCTAGTTTGCTAATGGAGCCAAGCTCGAACCAAGTGAAACATGAAAAATGAAAATAAAAAATAAATTAAAAGATTACAACTTTGCAAGAATAAAATGAAAAGAAACATCTTAAAATTTTATTCCATATAAATAATCATTTCATACAATAAAATAAATAAATGAACTTAAAAAATAAGATTGAAATTGGAAAAAGTATTACAATAAAATTGGAAAAATTACAAATAAAATTGAAAATCTCAAAATTTACAATAATATAAAAAATATAGGAGGTTGAATAGTAAATACTAGGAAAAGGCTTGTACAGTCATTAAATATTTGTAAAAAAAAATCTTTTATACTAATTTTCCTATCCCAATCAAAATTAGTTAGTATATTATTTGGCTCTTTCATTATAAATGCTATTATTTTGTATATAACTTTCTAACATAGCATTGGTACAATTCCGCCTATGTTAGACATCTAATCTAATGGAAAAATCTTATAACTTTTACATATTGATGACATAAATTTTCAAAATCTTGTTTTCTCAAACCTGAAAACTTAATATAAAATACAATTTCTATTTTTTGAACTTGTTGTGAAATAATTTTTAAGCCATCTTGTACACGTAAATTTAAAATATGACAAGTATATTTAATATTAAACAATTTCCTTTTTATTATTAGTTTTACTTTAGATTTTAAAATATTTGTGGCTAGATCGTTATTACTAACATTATCAAAAGAAAATGAAAAAATTTTTACCTTCTATACCATAATTATATATAGTATTTAGAATGCTAGGAGAAAATTCCTGAACAGAATATGAAGGGCAATTTGATTATTTCACTTGGCTGTTGATGGTCTACTAACTACAGGGGCGTGCTAAACACAAAATGAAAATTCAGGGTACTGCAAAGACACATTTGAAAGTTCGGGGACTAACTAGACATAACCCCTGAAATTCAAGGTACTATTCAGGAATCTTCTCTTGGGCCCTAAATGAAATGGAGTTGAATAACAAAATTTGGGCCCAAGAAAGATGTTGGATGGGATCCAATGTGAAGTATAATTAGAAAATGGGCCCCCTAATGTATTCCCACAAAAAGAATTGAGTGGAGAGGTACCATTAAATCCAAACCCAAGAGTGTATTCGGTAGGGCCTATTACAAATCAAATTGAATAAGAGCAATGAATACGAAGAGGCTTGAATTTTGAGACAAAGCCCACTGTTCATGGCAATTACAAATACTTTCTTAAACAGATCTCAAATCAATTAAAGAGATTTTCTCTAATCAATTTTAGTAGGGCCCAATTGATTAGCAACCATTAACAATTTGGTTAAAAGAAAATTTTGGTTGATTGATTCAAGGAGGATTAGCTTAATTCAATTAATGGATTTCCTTCCTTATGTGGGCCATAATTTCTTGACAAGTGGCACCTTTACAATCCTCTTCCAATCAACCTTATTTATACAATGGTCACTTATTTGGTAATTCGATATCTCAAACCAGCAAATTTTCCTAAATAATACAAAATTGTAATTAAGAGAATCCCTATCAAATCAATTGTGGGTCTCATGGCAATTAGCATTAAATTGCAACAATGATTGATGGATTTAAATCAATTTAAATCCTTTGGACCAGCTCTTCGTCTAAGGGAACCTCTATAAATTGAGGAGAAAACAAGAGGAAGCTCTAGCTCCCCTTCGGTCCTTTCTCCGATGCTCATACTTCGGCTTCTCAAATCTTTTACCTATTCTTATTTCTTTCGAAGAAAAGAAAGGGGAAAAAGAAGGGACAGCTGCACCAAAATCAAGGGAAGAAGAATTGGAATTTTGGCTCCTCAACCGTTAAAGCTCCGAAACTGTGACAACTTCGTGCAATGTCGGCTGAAGGATTCTAGCCTTTGAATTGTTGTAATCAAAAGGTTCATCAAATTAATACAACCAAAATGAACGGAAGAAAATTCTCATATCTTGCACGCATATAATTGATCATTGCAAATTCTTTCTACAACAAGCTTTTTGGATCATGTTTGTGACAAGCTATAAGTACAAGTTCGAATTGTATTCATGACAAGAGAATCGTAGGGTTTTCTTTGCAAAATAATAAAAAAAAGAGTTTGTATCCCACTTAAATTTCTACAAAAAAAATTAAATTTATTTGAATTTATTCACATTAATTTTTGTACTCCAAATTTATTACCAAATTTGTATCAACAAATATATTTTCTTAAATTAAATTATTCAATGTATGTGAAGTCAAGACTTATAAGAATTCCAGCATATCTTATAACCAGTAATCATCATCAAACTGGCTTTTACTCAAATTTACCTAGGGTTTCTCATTGGTTAAAACTACGTATTTTATAGTTTTGTCGTATATAGAAATATAACTGCCTTTAGGGTAAACTATGATTCTCATTGATTAAAACCACATAAAATAATGTAAATATCAAATACACATAAAATTGGCCGTTCAGTGTTGAACTCCGAGTCTAATCCTTTTTTCCATGGTTTTTAAAATCGGATCAGACCAGATGGTGGGATTGGAAAACCAGGAACCGGTCACTTGATCAATTCCGTTTTTCTTCAAAATCGTTGATTTTGGTCAATAAATCACTGAATCGGCTGGTTAATCATTCAAACCGTTTAAACGGTTTTGACCGTTTCTCAATTTTTTTACTTTTTTCTCAGAACAAGCCGATCATTCAGGTCGAACGGTCAAACGTTCGAACCGATAACCAAACTCCTAACCGATTCAGTCACTGGTTCATTTTTAAAAACCATGTTTTTTTCCGACCACAGTAGACTTAATTTTCCAATGGAAATGGAAATGAAAAGTAATTGCAATTTTGTTTAATTAGATGACTTGACTTGAACCCCGACTACAACACACGTATTGACTGGGAAGCAATGAAAAGTAGCAATCAATTGTTGGTCTATTACTCGGGAAATTTCATGCTAGAAACTATACTGAAGCGTGGTTTACTTCTATTGAGCAAGGACAAAGGACATTGACGCTGTAGAGACAATGCTTTTAGTGATTGTTGTGGTTCCCTCGTCACAGTTATTAAGAAAATTGAAGTCTAGTATCCTCTACTTCGGATTTACTCTCATTTTGATTTTCAAATTTCAAAACATGCTAATTCTGTATCTGAGTTTTCAAAACGTATCAATTTACTCACTGCCGTTAATAGTTCATCAGTTTCTATGACGTGATGATATGTGTAACTTAATACTTTTGAAAAAATCAAAATTACCTTTCAACACTGTTTATCATTTTGTTTATCAAGAATCAAGATTGAATCAAAGTAATAAATCAGTTTTTGACAAATTATTTTTCTCTTTTGGATGGTTGATAAAGAAAACTAGATGATACCTGAAGGATATTTGTAAATATATACTTTGACATGTCATTTAATGACAATTAACGATTTTGTACTAAATTAGAACATTTTGAAATTCAGCGACCAAAGTGAAACTAGACCTAAAGTGTAGGATACTAATCTGTAATTTTCATTACAATTAATAATACTAGCAGTGGTCTATCTTTGAGTCCCTTGGTCTTCACAGTAAGACAATAGACATTTAAGGGTCTATGTATCAATGAACATCATGAATTGAAATATATTCTTTTTTTTTTTTTTTTTTTGAAAATGCACGTAGGCATCACATTCATCAGCATCATTTTTGTCAAGTTACATTTTCTTGTTAATCTAGTGGCACATTGTCTTCCTTTATTTTGTGACCTATTTTTTTTTTTCATCCAATCAATCTTTTAGACAAATGCACATGTCCAATGTTTTGTTTGTCACCGGGCTCTTATTTTCATCAAAGAGGTTAGTAGACCACATGTCACGGCGACAAGCATAGGATAATTATTTTCCTATGATTTCCATTAGGCTAAAATGTCAAAATTATCTATTTTCTCAAATTTAAGAAAACTTTAAAAAGTTATTTTGTAAATAAAAATTATATTTATTTAAAGATGGACCTAAATTATAAGAATAAAATGAGAAAACAATGCCTCTATTTATTAAAGACTACATCTTAGCTCTACTTGATGTG
Source organism: Nelumbo lutea (assembly GCF_056320005.1). Lineage (NCBI taxonomy): Eukaryota > Viridiplantae > Streptophyta > Magnoliopsida > Proteales > Nelumbonaceae > Nelumbo > Nelumbo lutea. The sequence goes on from NC_142691.1 coordinate 17,857,610, forward strand.
GTACTACTACCACTACTAGCAACATATAACACTGAACTCATTTTTCTAATTCTGGATTCATATATATTATATATAGGGTAAATTTCTTAAACTACCCCTACTTTTTGCGAATGGATGAAACCCAATGTGGGTCCACTTACAAATGGATTAAACCCAATCCGGCCCAAATCCAATACAAACCAAATTCAATCCAATCCATTAAAATGTAAATAGATTAGATTGGATCCAATCCAAACCAAATGAAATATAAAAAATTATATAAAAAAACAGAACATATAAAAAATTACAAATTATATTGAAATGAAAAAATAAATCTAAAAATTAAAAAAAATACACTTTTGGCATTGAAAAAGCACTTTTGTAAAGTACTTTCATAAAAGTGCTTTCATATAAGTACTTTTATAAAAATACTTCCGTAGACGTGTTTTTGCATAAGTGCTTTATACTTTTATAAAAGTGCTTTCGTAAAAGTTTTTGTAAAATTACTTTTATAAAAGTGCTTTTGTAAATGTTCTTTCATAAAGTGCTTTTATAAAAGTACTTCCACAAAAGTGCTTTTGTAAAAGTACTTCCATAAAAGTTCTTTTGTAAAAAAGTGCTTTCGTAAAAAGTACTTTTGTAAGTATTTTTATTAAAGTGCTTTTATAAAACTGCTTCTGTGAAAGTGATTTCATAAAAGTACTTTTGCAAAAGTGATTCCATAAAAGTATTTTTGTAAAAGTATTTTCATAAAAATGCTTTATAAAAGTCTTTTCGTAAAAGTGTTTTCATAAAAGTGATTTTATGTTAGCTTCAGTTTTGGTCGATTTCAAATTGGACAAGGATTTGGCCTCATGATCAAATTATTGGAAATTTGCTTTAGGTCCAATTCAAACCAATTAAAATATGGACCAATTTATTTTAGATTTGCCCAATCCAATAATTATAGTGGACCGTCCAAACCCGATTTGACAAGGTTTGGATCGGATTGTATCCAATCCGATAATCAGACTTTACAGATTATTCAAATGCTTCTCTGTGTCCGACTTGAAGAAGAAAGTCATGGCTGGCCTTTGCAAAAATTGTGAAAAGGAAGGCTAGTGGAGATAATTTTTAGAAACATTAAAATCTATATTTTCCTCTTTTAGGGTAAATTGCTGAAACTACCTCAGAAGTTTCTGGTTGTTGACGAAACATTTCTTGAAGTTTGGTTATTGTAATCAAATTTTCCAAAATACCTTCTGAATCCTCTAAAAAAAGAGAGGATTCAGAAGAAGAAAAATTACATGGTTATTGTAATCAAACCTTTCTTGAAGTTTGGTTATTGTAATCAAATTTTCTTGAAGTTTGGTTATTGTAATCAAATGTCTTTCTTGAAGAAGAAAGACATAGTTGTAAGTAGATACCTTCTGAATCCTCTAAAAAAGAGATGAAAATGTCCAAAATACTCATGTATGATCAAAATTTTTATTTTTCATTTTTTTTCCTACATGTGAATTGATACCCCAAGCCCTTCCCATCTCTTTTCTGAAATTGCTTTATTTTTCAAATTTGTCCTTCAAATCAACTGTTCAAAGATAAAGTTGCAAGATTAAATTCTCTCTCTCTCCCTCTCTCATTTTTTTTTTGAAGTTTGTATTATTTTTTAAATAGAAACCAGCCTCACTAGTAATTGCATATTTTGGATATTTTCATACATTTTCTAGAGAATTCCAATAGAGAAGGTCTACTGCAACTGAGTCAAAAAATTTAAAGATGATTGCAATTACCAAATTTCAGGAACTGTTTTCATAAGAGCCCAAAACTTCAGGGGAGGTTTTCAATAATTTACTCTTTTTTTCATTTGTCTTTTCTTTGAAAAGGATGTGTTGGGTGGAGTGTCTTGGGGTTAAGTACCCTTTTTTCTGGGTATTGGACAAAAGAAAACATGACTTATTAAGACCTCTAATCCACTCATCATCAATATAATTTTTTTAAGGTGTCAGCATATTGCATGTAAAAGATTAAAACAAAAAACAAGATTTAATAAATTACAATTGAAACTCAATCCATTTCTATATCCAAACAAACCAAAATACAGGTTAATACATTCTTTCACAACGTTTCCATCCCGTACGTGGAACGACTTCTCACCTAGTCAGATTTCTTAGTCCGTTGCACCCCGGGACGACTTGTTTTATTAAAAATCAAAACCTTTCAACATATTTTGGATATCTTGCCCTAGTATCCGTCGAGACCCAATTCGCCCAAACTTGTTGACAATCAAGCCATAGATTTTATGTCTGTATCTATAGATGCTTAACTTATGGTTCTTTCCATCTTGACTTGGTGTCGACGGGTCCATTTAATTATAAGGCTGTGTAGATAATGCCTTTAGTTTCAGTGGTTGTTACGAGATCACAAAGTTAGAATGGTGTTTCTATCTTGACTTGATAGATTAATTGGTGTTGTTTCCCGCTAACAAACAAAGAAAAAGGAAAACCAGCAGGAAAGTTAGGTTTGCATTCTTGATTTGTTTGGAACAGAAGATTGTGATCCATCTCTTGACTTGACTATATAACCACAAATATCCATCTCCTGGGTCGTTTCTCCTATTACAGTATTGCATCAACAAGTGCAAGTCATCAAATGATTGTGACCATTGACTTCACTAATAACCACAAATATCTCATTCAAATGGAGTGCCCATGGGAGACGGTTGTACCACATAACATTATTTCCAAGTTACTAGTACCATACTAACAACGTACGTATTGTCTGGTTTCAAATCTTATTCTTCTTCACTATGAATTTTCCTCCAAGCTGGTATATATTTCTGTTCATGGCTTGTGACCTGATGGGCTCATGGGTTACTTCTCTAGTCTCGAAAAACTTGTTTTTCACTTACTTTACATTGACACAATTAAAGGGAGTGGGGGCATCTTGTGTTGGTCAGGCAGGGTTTAGGACTGGCCTAGGCCCAACCTAAGACAGGACCTCAGGCTTAAGTCCAATCCAACCTGAGTCAACACCTTAGATGGCCAATTCAAGCCCAGCCTACATTACATTCAACACATCTTCAACTATGCTGAGCCTTATTCATGTTTTGCACTACTGTCCTTCACTTGGGTTTCATACTTTTACTTAAAAACACAATAAAACAAAAGGTTTTGATTGAATGACTATTGGCATGGATCGATGAATGGAAATTCTACCTTGGAAGAGGTGGATACACACCTTGGCTAGGCAGGCTAGAAATTGATCCATTGATCAATTTATTGCATAGTTTCTGTGGTTCCTACTTCAACTAATACGTACATCTCTTTTTCTGATCCACAGTTTGTGATTCATATATAGTTTGTAGACTGAATAATCCGCATACTAGGTCCTAGGAATCTGATTCAGCATTGATTCTTCCTGCTCACAAAATTGAATCATTAAAAGTTCATAAAGATGCTAGTCTTCCTAGTTAATAAAGGCAAAATAAAAGTACATAATGAACGCAAGAAGTTGGATGTGTTTAAAGATGTAGAAAGTGCAATTATCCTAAAGTTTGAGTACAAGGATCCAACTGGCTAGTACCCACCAAATTGTCATTAATTTCACCTTTCCATTCAATAGGGTTCATTTTGGTTGGGATTCTGTGTTGGTTTTGTTAGAGTGAATATGCTTATAAGCAGCAAGCCATGATATTCCAACCCTAGCCAATGTTCTTTAACCTGGATAAGAAGCAAATATAAAGATATTTATCTTGTACCAAACTCCAAGGTGATCAGATCGTTTTCAATGGATCCGAATGCATTCCATGATGAGCAAAACAATGACATCTTTTTCCAAGTTGAATTACTTGGCATAGTTTTTTCATGGAAATTAATCTTCCCATAAAGAAAATGAACAACAAGAGCTCAGGCCTGTCCACTTGACTTGCATCTAGAAATTTTAAAATAACATTCGCTTATAAATTCCCAAATAAATGTTGAGGTTCATTCCATTCTAATTCTAAATGGTTATAAGACAAGGTCAACACAGTTTTTCAACGAAATTAATAGGGCTATATTCATGGATAGAGTCAGTTAGTACATGCCTACCTGATGTTTCAATTATAGACAATATTCAATATAAAGACCCCATTGGACTTTATATATTTTGATATGGAATAGTCGGGTTAGTGAGGACGGGCAGGGTGCATATGCGGTCCATTGGCCATGTCCAACATAAAAGAAATTCAATTGCATTGGGCTCAGATTAGTTCTTGGCTCATTAAGAGCTTAAATTAGCATTTTAACTCCACTAAATTTAAGAAAGGAAATGAATAGACGAAGTTAATTAAGTTTGCGAGCTTACACATGTTTAGAGCAACAGGTTATTTATTGTGTAAACAGTGAATGTTTTTTTTTTTAGGGCAAAGCCTGTTCCAACAGCCTTTGAGAATATCTCTATACTTATGTGTTTTATTTCATAGAGATATATTTTTAATACAAAGTTACAAGAGGCTGTTGGAATCGTGTGAGCATGGGTTTACCCAAGTCAAACTTGAAATTTTAATAAAAATATAATGTGAGTAGTTGTTTGACTATTTCCTCTCGTAAATTGAAATTCACATCTACATGCCCGATAAAATATCCCAACCATGTATTAGAAATATCACTCACTCACACAACTTTGGGAGATGTTCCCAATACATGCTGAGACATGCATGTGGAGCGTTTGTGTGAGGCGCCCTCTGGGGTAACCTCCATGGGGCGCAGATGTTATCTCGATGAAGTGATGTACTAGTTTCTTCATCTGGTACCATGCAGCAACTCTTTTTGGAAACTGGGGACAACAACTAACTATAGTACATGATGAGGGGTAAGTTGGCCCAACATAACAACCGAAGTAGATGTGGACACGATCAGTCACTAGGATGACAATTCAGCAAGGGAGCCTCGCCAGCAGTTCAGGAGCTTGGGGCCTTGAGCACCTCGCCATAAAGGCACCTCGGTACCTAATCCAGTTCGGTGCCAAAGAAACCAAGGTGCAAGTTTGGGACCAAAGAGTCGAACCACCACGTAATCGATTCTAGAAGTTTTCCCAACGGATTCCGAATCTCCCGAAATCACGACATCTAATAACAAGGTTCATCCTCACCCGTCCGAATCGGAGGAAAGTGATAAACCTTATCAACTAGTGCATTGTTCTCCTTCAAAAACGGAATGGATCTTATCTATGCACCCCGGGGATCCCATAGCCTTTTTATAAGGATCACGACTATTCAACTATATAAAGGCATCGATCTTCAAGGCAAAAGTATGCGCGGTTATTAGCTCATTAGCATTCTAGCACTCAAGTATTCAGCTCGTATCCACAATATAGTATTGACTTAAGCATTGGAGTGGCCTCGTCGGGTTAACCACCTTGGGTTCTCTGATTCTTTATCTTGCAGCTTGGTCCAACTCGCCACGCGATTAAGGTCCAAATCATCTTCCAGCTAGGAGTATCCAGATCGCACTATCAATACATAAGTAGAGCTAGAGCTTAATTTGCTCGTTCCTGAGCTAAATGCATGGGTCCGACTTAATTTATGTATATGTTATATATAGAGTAAATAACCTGTATCTTGTAGTTTGTCCCTGTACCTTGGGGGTGGTGATAACTGAGGGCCTTAATTTTCAATTGTGACTATTTGGTATCGTATGCTTTCAGAAATATGCACTTAGGCTCAGTTTAAAAGGAGTACAAGTACAAATATGTATAATACGAATACATACAAAATATATGGTTTGTACCGTGCATAGCTATATTTGTATTTCTTCCAAATTGAGGCTTAGGCTGTGTTTGATTGCAATGTAAATAAATTTGTATTGATGCAAAATCATGGTAGTGCAAATAGTTTGAATGTAAATTTTGACGTATTTTTATTTCAAATTTTAGCTTATTTTGTTTGAATGCATACAAAGTAAATTAAAAAATAAAGTACAATAAAAATTAAAATCCAAAAAAAAAACAAGAATTTGCATTTTTTACATTTGCACTCCCATACATTTGTACAAATAAAATTATACTTCAACAAACACAGCCTTAAGTCCAATTTGGGTAGAACTGAAATTGAGAATTTGAGATAAAAATAAATTTATGAAAATATTTATGTTTAGATTTTCTTTTTCAACTTTTTCTCCCTGTGTCTGGATGACCTACCAACAAAATACATTCCAATTACCTACCAACCTGATCTCACACTGCACACCTCATACATGTCGCGTCCCACTTTCTTTGTTGGCTTGTGTACAAGGCTTTGAGTTAGATCAACTGGGCCGTGGGCCCATGTTCTTCAAGTTGGATCTCTTGGTGTACTTTTCCAGTAAGAAAAGAACAAAGAACACAATTAACAATTATCTTTAGAGATCACCACTTTACTTTCATTTAGAAATATACAAGTAACAGAGTCTAATAGAATTAAATGGGAGCCATGAAGAAATCACGTTAATTGGTCCAAAGTCACTCTCACCAGTCATCACATGTTACAATATTAGTAGGAATTGTAGGAACGTTAGAAACGCATGGGCTTTAACTTTTTGGCAAAAGTACCCATTTGGTAAAGTCAGTGGTTAAGAAGGTTGTAAAAGTTAGCTAGGTTTGCGTGCCTTGACATGGTTGAACTTGGAGCAGTCAGTCAATAACTCATTATATTGTGGGAATTATGAATGGTCTTCTGATTTTAGAGAAGGATGAGTCTCACCATCCACCATGACTTTTTGGTAAAAATCAATGTTTTCAAAATCGGACCGAACCGGATGGTTGGACCAGATTTAAATCGGGAACCAGTCACTCCGTTTTAAATCTGACCTGGGCGGTCACCATTCACCATGACTTTTTGTTAAAAACCGTTAATTTGGTCAGTGAATCACTGACCTGGGCGGTTGAACTGTTAAACCATTTGATCCGGAAATGGTTTTTGACCATTTTTTATGTTTTTAAATATTTTACTTTTTTTTGTCAGAGAGGATTGTTTGTTTGGACCAAATGGTCAGACAATCTAACCTAAGAACCGGACCCGGAACAATTCCCTGTTCGGTCCAATTTTAAAAACCTTGATAAAAATATTGTATGAGTGCTTGTTTGACGATTTGTGCATTAGACGCTTTGTTGCATCATTTCTTCTTGTGGAATGATGAAGAAGTTTCTTTCATTATTCCAGTTATTACTGCAAATTGGGGAAGTCCTCTCCACAATTTTTACTCATTTTGTTTCTAACTAGACATAAGAATAATCTCAAGTTCTCAAAAACGTGGCTCAAATTAACAGTGAGATGGCTGATGATCTTGTTTCTAATCTTAATTGGATGGGCAGGGTTCAATTTATGTTCATTTAGTTAAATGAGCTTCCACCCAGTGGTCAATGTATATTTCCTCATCTAAATAAATCAACGCAAGCTTTACATAATTATAACAGTGAAAATAATTACATAATTAATGAATTGAAACTTTATTATGCAAAGTCTAAACAACTATTAATGAGTATCGAGAGATGAAACATTTGAATTTGACACTTTTATAAAATTCAATTATGGATAATTTTATAAGTGGTATTTTAAAATTTAATTACACATAATTTTGGAAGAAAAAATGAATAAATGTCTATTATATAAGTACTTAAGAAATTCTGGAAATTTGGGTTTAAAAAATATTCCCTTATTTTTAAAATAAGCACTAATTTTGGATTTATTTCCCAAATACCATTAAGTGCTTAATGGTCTAAATAAGCAATTATTTTGAATAAGCACTCCCAAACATAGCCTAAATATCTCTCTCTCTCTCTCTCTCTCTCTCTCTCTCTATATATATATATATATATATATATATATATATTTTAGGATGGTAGAAGACTATAAGTTGTTCATTAATTGTTTCTTTCTCTTTTAAGTCTGGTAATCTCACATTGGGCTTGCCAAGTTAGAGGCATTTTTTGAAAATTTGGATCTATTGAGTTTTATTTTGAAACTTTGAAGAATAATGGAGGGTAAACCATAAAGGGTAATTTTGGGATTTATAAAATTCTATGTATCATATTGTGTCACATGTGAATAGATTGGGGCAAAGTGCTAACAAATGCTAACAGTAGGAGAGGATTTAGTGAATGGTCAGAAGAGTAGATGACACTTGAAGACAATTGCCAAACAATAGATGTAGAGTAAATCAATTTCTGTTATAGGTACTTCAAATGGAGCCTTAGGGATGGTTTTTGTTAGGGTTAAGATACAGCAGACAAGGGGAGGTTATTAAGAGTGTCAAAAAAATATAATATATTAAAAAAGTAATGCGTTCATTTTATCTAAGATTTTTAAAAATTCATATTATTCACGTACTCGTCCCTCAACGAAAATTTAGATCTCTTCATAATTTCATATCTAAAACCTTTTAGCAAGGTTTTATAAATTGGCCTGTATGTATACATACATACATACATACATACATCTGTATGAATGTATATTAATGAGAAGAGGTTGTTGGTTGACTAAAAGAGGCGGCTGTCGGCTTAGAAAGAAAGAAAGCAGTGACGACAATCTTTCTCACTCTCTCTCTCTCTTTCTGAATGAGATCGATCTGAAATGTTATTTCTCACTTACCATCAGTCTCTCTTTTCCCCTTTACAGGTCTTCCGGTTGAAATCTGAAAGTTTTCTGATGCTTGATTTTGGATGGACCATTATTATTTGAATGCTTTGAAGAATTGTTGTATTTAAGGCTTTGAGCTATTAAATTGCTACTTTTGGATTTCTATTTGAAAATTATATGAATTGATGTTCTTTAAGGATAAATAGGCAGATTCAAATGAAAAAAAAAACATAAAAAATAGGTTTATAGATAGGAATATCTAGAGTTCAATTATTGTAAACAACCTTTTTGTATGTATACGAGTAAGGCTGCATACATCTATCCCTCCCCATACCCCAAATTGATGGGAGACTCATGCAGTAGGCTTCCCTTTAGATAACAATGGCTAGGTGGGTCATGAAAATTTAGGGATACTCATTCCTTAAAGATTGAGACTGGGCTAGCATTTCCAGCCCCGCATATCGGCTGATATGTACCATATGAGGGACCCTCCGATATGCTCTCAAATTAAGTGTTTCAGGGGCCCACCAATTTCATAGGGTAGGCGGGCCTTAAACCAACCTCCCTGAACAAGTTTCAAAGAGAAAAACTAAAAATAAATATAAGGGCAAGACCGGTATGCCTAGTCCAGCGTATCGGACTGTATCGATACTTTAAACCTTAGTTCAGGGTTAATAATGATATACAATAATTGATCCTACCTTGCTTCATTGCAATTCCTATCTACAAGTACCATCTATGTTCAACTTGACTGTAATAAGGCCTTGTTTGTTTGGCAGTAAGTTGCTTGTCTCAGTAAATGCACTGAATAAGTGTTACCTGGAAAGTAGTAAGTACATTTAGCCATGTTCCTTTGTAAAGAAATGTTAGTTAGGTAAGTGATCGATTTGAAAATTTTTTAAGATCTCTAAGTTTTACGTGTTGATAGAGGCATTTTAACCTTGCATAGTTTGGCCAAAATTTTCCTCCCATTAATAAGTAATTGATCCACTCGTAAGATGAGTAAAACTTTTTCACGTAAGTTGCCAAAAACATACCTGAAGGAAGTTGATATACTGTGAAACATACACTTACCAAACTGAGCCTTAAGTTGCAAATAAAATGTTGTTGAAAGTGGTTTTGCCCAACACTTTATTTCTCATACTACCATGAGTCAAATGGACGCTTTTGTAAATTAGGGTATAGGAGCTAGCCAGCTAAGTAGGGATAATTCTTACTCGATTATCTCTAACAATGGTGTAAACAAGTTATTCAAGCTCATCTGCCTAAATACTCAAACTCAACTCGGAGATAATCACGTCCAAATCAAGTACCTATTTAGTTGAGCGAGCTCAAGCTTTAAAATACCAAGTTTGTAAGTCTAATCAAATTTATAATAAAATATTATTATTTAGAATATAAATAAATAAATTTATAATCAAATTTCATAATATATTTTTATTTATAATGTATAATATTAATTTATTAATAGTCAGTTCGAATCAAGCTGAGAAAGTAGCTCAAGAGTATCAATCCGAGTCGAGTTCAACTAGGAAATTTGGGATTCAATCAAGCTCGAATTGAATTTCGAGTTATGAGTTGTTGAGTCAAGTTGAGCTTAAATAGCTCAATATTCAACTCAACTCCGCTTGATTACAACCTGAGTTGCAAAACAATATAAGAAGATTTCGATCCTTGAGGATATCCATGGAATTCTATGTCGTTTCATGTTCTCATTTTCCTTCATTTTGATAATGGCTCATAAAATGTGCAAGGTGGCCACCCCTTTACCTTTCGTAAAGTTTTTTCTTCTTTTTTTCTTTTGTCTTTTGATAATCGACTTGGACCTGAAGTAAAGCTTGGGGATTAAAAAAACCTTCACATGAAGCAAATTAATACAAGATTTATTTTGGTAGAAAAAACAAATAGAAGATTCATGTCCAAATATTTAAAACACTGAAAACTTATGGAGATTATCCACAACAAAGTAGTAGCAGGAGGTGAGACAAACATGAATGAGATGAAACCATTGACGTCGCCAATAGGGGTTTATATAGAAGACTGCAGCCATTCCCAAAAGCACCGTTATATAAGAAGCTACAAAGCTCATAATGAAGGTGTCCATGTCAATGGAGTTCTTGATGCCTCTTTCCTGGTCATTAGAAGTTGGTCGTGCTGAAGACGGTTCTCTAGTCTCACCTGGGCAACTTTTCTCTAATGGCTCTCCACAAAGAAGAGGGTTGCCCTCATAGCTACTTTTCCCAAATGTTGCAAACTGTTCCTTCTGCTCAGGAGTCTTTCCTGATAAGTTGTTGTAGGCCACCGTAAAAACTGACAAAGAGTGTAACTCTGTAATCTGTGGAGGAATTGTCCCAACCAAATTATTGAAAGAAAGGTCCAAGCTCTCCAATTGCTTCAAATTCGAAATGGTTGTTGGAATGCTTCCACTTAAACGATTGTGGGATAAGTTCAATGAATCGATCCCATGTAATTCTCCAATTTCGGGTGGAATGTTACCTACTAATTGATTACATGAGAGATCAAGTCCAAATATGAGTTCGAGAACAATTCCCTTGTAAATGTCATACCTGCTTTTTGTAGTAAACTCCACTTGTTCCATGATTGCTTTAAAAAAATCAGAATTCTGGGAAAATGTAAATTCCCGAAGTGAACTCTTGTAGACATATGATGAATAAAATGAATAAGACATAGTTATACCAGGCCCAGAAACGTAAAATGGATCACCTAGTTCATCCATATTAAATCTATGAGTTGTTCCGTCTAGCCTTTGAAATGTTAAGTTTTTCAAGCAAGAAGGTATAGGACCAGAAAGATTATTGTGAGAAAGATCCATTATGTTTATCTTGTCTAGATGGCATAACTGGATGGGAATGTTACCTTCCAATCGATTTCCTTTCAATAGAAGAACTCCCAATGATGAAAGATTACCAATCCATCTTGGTAGACTACCATTTAACATGTTATCACTTATGTCCAATGTCACCAAACCGGTGCTATTAGAAAAAGCTTCTCTGATTGGTCCTTCAAGCTCATTCTTCTGTAGATGTACATATTCCAAACTCTTTGGGCTAAAGCAAGATGGTATCAAGCCATTAAGATTGTTCATGGAAAGATCCACAAATGTAAGTTTCCCAAGTGCACAGAACTCGGCTGGAATTGGTCCTTTAAAATGATTATTGGCCATGATAAGTACTTGTAAGTCTGATAAATTCTCCAACCATCCAGGAAGCCTACCAGCGATGTTGTTATCACTTACATCCAATACTTTCAGACTCAAGCTCTTAGATAAACTGAATGGAACGTTTCCTGTAAAATGATTTCCATCTAGGTGTAAGTACATCAAACGAGTTAAGTTAAAAACTGTTGGAAGCATTTGGCCATGCAAATTGTTGTTCGACAACTTGAGGAAATGCAACCTTGAGCATCCCATGACGATGTGCTCAGGAATTTTTCCTGATAGAGAATTGTTAGAAAGATCCAGTACTTCTAACCATCTCATGTTTCCAATTGATGAAGGAATTTTTCCTCTAAAAGCATTTGTTGACATGCTCAAAATTTGTAAGTTAGGAAAGACAACTCCAATATTTTCTGGGATTTGACCATGAAATCGATTATGAGAAATAACTAAAATAATCAAATTTGGACAGGGATGAGATGGTAGAACAGGAACGCCCATGAAGGAATTATTCATTATATTCAGTACCTCTAGTCTTGCATTATTCTCTAGCATCTGAGTGGGAAATTGGGAACCATTAAAGTTATTGTGGGAGAGGTCAACTACCCTCAAATCAGATTGGTAGTGAAGGAAATTAGGCAATGGACTAGGTGGATTGTTGAGTGTGAAGCTTGAAAGGTGCAAGATTTTCAATTGGCGAAAGATTGGTATCAGAGCTGGGAGGTCGGGTTCCACTTGAAGCTGGTTATTCTGAAGTTGGAATACCTCAAGGTTGGAAAGGTTAGCCAACGAATTAAATGAAAATGGACCTTGGAAGTGATTGTTTGAAAGATCGAAGTACTCAAGTGAGGTGAGACCATTAATGATACACGGATCAATGTTTCCTTCAAACTGATTGTAAGATAGATCCAAGAGCCGAAGTCTTGTCAAATTTCCTAAACATGAATCCAGATGACTCATAAAGCCATTATTAGAGTTGAAATTTAGCTCCTCTAGTTTATTCAGTTTGCATAGCCCTGCAAATGAAATGATGCATGTAATTTAGTTAGTAATCTTAGCTTGCAATTCTCCTTACCAAATTAATTAAATTTAATATTATGAGCTAGCCATTTATACTCGGGCTCCTCAACAAGTGGGTAAATCCAACATACAAAACCAAGAAACTGTAGGAGAAAAAATGGTAATTATAATTAGAACTAAGGATCCGTTTGGTTTGCAGAAATAGGAGTCCGGAATTCAAATCGGAATGGATCATTCTGATTCCAGGTGTTTGGTTGGGCGGAATCCGAATCCGATTTCCATTCTGAGCGGAATGACAATCCCCCATTTGAGGTAATGGCCATTCCCGACCCACTCCCTAGGAATCGGAATCCCATTCCTGTTTCCTCAAATAGCAAAAAAAAACAAAATTACATTAAAGCCCTCCAAGCCTTTTTCCTACTTGATTCAACTTTTCTAACCCTGTCTACTCATCTTTTCGTCTCTCTCTCCTTATAGCTAAAGAAGAACGGATTTGGACTGAAACTCCAGCGAAGGCAAGGTAAGTCACTGTCAATTTTGCTCTCTCTCCTCTCCTATTCTTCTTCTTCCTCTACTTCTCTCTCTCACACTCTTTTTCATTCCTCCCTTGTCTTTCTATTGTAGATCAGACCAGACCACGATGTATTTCTTTTTGCTATTAGATTTCACACACTCTCTCTCTCTCTCTCACTCTCTCTTCATTACTCCCTAGTTTTTTAGTTGTAGATTTGACCAGACTACAGCAAGGTAAGTTTCCTCCATTTTCCTTATAGATCTTAGTAGAAAGTTTGAAATGCATGCTAAATTTGGTTGTTTCTACTAGTTTGCTACCTTGCTAAAGTGTAATTTAATCTGTACTGATGCAAAAATATGGGAGTTCAAATGATTTGTTTGTAAATAGATGTTTATCTTTTTTTTTCAGAATGTGATTTGCACATTTAGAATTCCGAGGATGGTTTCTTTGTGGTTATCATCCCAACTTCCATCTGAAATTTAATCTCCTTACTGTCTCTCTGTGGTTATCATCCCTAGGACACTACTTCTGGCCTTTAGATAGCCATGTTGTTAAAGAATTTGATAAAATATGGTGCAAAATCATCAATAAATCTGGAGGAAGGATTAGTGCTACTACCATTCCAGTGATGTTTGGAAGGTAACACATTCAATCTGAACACAATTTACTCCTAAGATAGGCTGATTCCAATTGATGGTTGCATTATGTTTTAAATCAAAACTTTGGAGGGTCCTGAGAGGTGTAATGGGGTAGCAAGATTCACAGTCGAATATCTATGTGGTCGCCCAGTAGTATGTTTGACCCTGTATGATAAAATAGTATTATAGTTAATCTAGCTCTTATTTTGATCTTGATCTAATGAGTTATTTAATCATTGATCTTATAATACTAGTGCTAATAGTCAGTAATCAGTATTTGTCATGAGTAATGACTAAATAGCAATCAGAGAGATCTTAACTTTTATCAGTCTTTTAATATTTGATAATAAATTATTATCATCATTATGTTCGTTTTGACTTCAACATTTAAGCCCACCCTGTGCCACACTTCGTTTTCTAAGAGTTAGTTTTCATTCTTCCATGATATCAGGAAGAGAGGCAGGCCACATCGAAGCATCTTATCTTCATACATACTAAGCTCTATTCAATGTATTGGCTTCTTACTTTATGAAACAATCTTGCCTAAAGTACTTGCTTTGTATATGTTTCGGCTTATAGTAATCTTGATTTTCTTCAGGTAGGGGCAGCAGATTATATTGCAATAGCTAAAAACTATCACATAGTCTTCATATCTGACATTCCTGTGATGAGTATGTGCAATCGCAACAAAGGTATTTTTGCTGCTAGTGAATGTTAATCCTTTTGTCAAATATTTTTTTTATCAGCATTCTTTTGTCAAATACTCCATTAGTATCGAATTTATGAAAAATTGTAGGACCCACCTAAAGTTGATCGGAGCTTTTAATAACTGGGAGCAATTTTTAGACCATGTCAGAAGATCTTGAGATGGAGCTCAATCTAGCTCAGATTGAAGATGTATCTTGCATTGAGAGAAGACCTCAGGCGACTAGATTGAATATTACTACCAGGAAGATGCAGGGTTGGGACATTGGGTTGTGGCCAATCCAAGGATGAGTGGGGTTAATGGCAGCAGCCATTTCCATAACAGAGACTGAAGAGGGTGAACCAAGCAAGAGGCTCATGGCAGCAGCCATCTCCATAGCAGTAGCAGCTGAAGCAGTTGAGCGAGGAGAAGGAACAGCAGAGCCCATGGAGACATACAGGATGCGCAGCTCCTCAGCTGTGGGCAAAGAAACAGCTAGTGGAGCATAGATAGAGGCATCTGCTGGTCAAGCTCTTGTTTTTGGGGCAGATGTTTCGGAAGAAGAAGTGGAATCAATGATAAAAACTATAAGATGAAGTTCCTTGTGCTTATTGATTCAGTGAGTGGCCCATGCAATTATTGTGGTTGCATATTTAAAGCTAATTCCTGGTATTATCATGTCTTCAGGCAGTAGATACATGTGAAACAGTTGACATATTGATAAATAATGCAGGTATCAAGAGTTTGTACATGGTTCATTAGAATTAAGCATTTTTGTTTATTGTCTCTTTTCCCCTGACAGTTCCACAATGGCTTTAGGTTTGCTGATGAGAATGAAGAAACCTCAGTGGCAGGAGGTCATTGACTTGAATCTTACGGTATATTTCTGTGTACACAAGTAAGTATGCTGAAATATCTAACTACTTAGGTTTTTTTTCTTAATTTATGTCTTTTGTAACCAAGGCTGTCTACTTTCTATAGGCAGCGACAAAAACTATGATGAAAAAGAAAAAGGTAATTGTAACCATCCAATTGAGCTGATTCCTCAATTTTGATTTCCTGATTCTTCTAGAATTAACAACACAAAGAGAGGTCTTCGTTCTTAATTATGGTGGATCAGCCCTAGCAGTCATTGGTAATTAACAGAGGCATCGGAAGCAAGATACATTGCAAAGATCCCTGAAGTGTACCTTATACAACTAAGGGCCTTGAACCACTTTGTCATACCTTAACCCTTATAGATGCATATAGATGGTCATTTCCCTGATGGATGTGGTAGACTGTCCCTTTATTCTACTGGTTGTATGATCCTTTCTATTATTGCTTTGATAGTTGATGTAGGCCCTGTTTGATGATTAAGTACTTGTTAAAAGAAGTACTTGATAGAAGTACTTATTTTAACAACCCTTTAGGCTGTTTGGTAATCCCCTTTTCAAATCACTTATTATGTTTTTAAGTACTTATTGGGGTGGTAATGTTTAGTAAGCTACTTTTTCCATAAGTGCTTTTACTTATACAAATGAAAATTTTAGCCCAGGTTAAATTTATGATCATTTGGAGGCTGCTTTAAACGTTTCTCATGCTTTTGCAGTGAATTGAACAAGTAGCAGTAACTATTTGTATTGAATGAATGAATGTGATTCAGAATGTAAGACTGATGTGCCTATAACCAAATATAATTTCAGGGATGAAAAAATTGCAAAGCTTGTATCTATAAAATCAAAAAATACATTTGCACTACATATCAGTCAATCCATATCACGAATATCAAAAACATATCAATGAGTTGAGTGCCTATACTGTTTCAGATTTATGTTTCAGAGATCTGAGATGGAGCTCTGTTTCAGAGATCTAAGGTCGAGCTCTGTTTCGGATTTCAGACTTCACACAACCAACAGTAGATTTCACAATAGTAGATCTATGTATAGAGAACTAACCTATTGTCGTTGGTCGCCGTTTGAACAGTAGATTTACAAAGAATAGAGTTCATGTTAGAAAAAAAAAATGATTAAATGAGAAGAAAACCTCAAGACATAGAGGAAAGAGGCCAAATAGCAGGTCTGTCGACCACGGTTCCTCACCGCCAATCGCTGCCGGTGGACCTGCAACTGGTGTGCCACTGCTGCTAGGGTTTGAGGGTCGAATGAGTGGAGAAGGGGGAGGTATAACCTCATGGGGGTATTTTAGTCATTATAAAAATTTGCCAGGGACCGGTTCGTCCTATTATTAAAAGAAAAAAAAAAACCAACTTGAAGTCACTTTTTCGAAGAACTTTTTTACCAAACACCCATAAATACTTAAAAACCACTTAATGTGTGGTCCCATGTCTTAAAAGAAGTACTTCTTTTAAGTGTTCTCAAACAGGGCCATATACATGTCTAATTGGTTGGTTCCTTTGGTTTGTTTAATTTGTTTTTGCAGGCCAAGTTGGTTTAGTGTTGTAGAAAATGTTCGCTCAAGGGATTGATCTTAATCTTGACTTCGGATTTTAGAAGTGAAGATCATGGAACCCAAATGTGTCTTTCAGTTAATGCACTTTCTTACTTATCTCAACCCATAATTGGTTCATGAGGTCAGATGGTTCAGATGGAACTCACTGTAAGAAATACGGGTTCAGTTGCAAGAAGGCGAGGATTTATTCATCAATCACCAAATTATGTGCAAGTTCTAGCCTTTTGAGCTGAAGTTCAATTGTAGAAGATGAAATGTAGGAGTGACATCGTATTATAGATGCGGGATTTTTGTTTTAAACATTCATGTCGTACCAGTAATATTTCTACCATTATGAGAGATTTTTGTTTATTTATGTATTTTTCTTTTCATTTTTTATGGAGAATTTTTTTTTTGTGATTTTTGTTTATTTTTTCATATTTTCTCCATATATGCGATAGCTGGTTGCCAATGTGTGTATATGTTGAAAATATATAAATAGTGGTGTTTTTGATGTTGTTTTAACAGGGGCAGAATTGAAAACTTTGGTTGATTCCAATTCCATCTTCTAGTTGAACCAAGCAGCAGGAATCCGATTCCAATTCTGATTCCTGACTGAACCAAACAGATGCTAGGAATAGGTGATTCCGATTCTGGTTCTTGGGGATTCTGTTTCTGATTCCGGTCCTGTCCGTGAACCAAATGCACCCTAAGGTGCCATTCGCTGTTTGGTAAGTTATTTACCTGGGTAAATGCACTTACCAAGGTAATTGTTTCCTAAGAAAGATTTACTCCGTTAAGTGCATTTACCCATGTTCTTTTATTTCCCATGTAAATAAGACAATTACCATTTTATCTATGAAAATCCATTATTAAAAGGGGCATTTTTGTCCCTTTCAAGTGTTGGCAACTTTCCCCCAAGGTGGAAAAGTTATTTACCCACCTAGGAGATGGCATCACTTACCTTGAAAAATAAACTTTTCCTGTACCCACATAAATCTTAAAAAAAAATGGAATTTTTGGTAATCAAAATCCCATTAACCAACTTTCCTTTTCTAAAAATCCAAAAAAAAAAAAACACCTAGAAATCCCAAAAAAAAAAAAACATCCTCTAAACGTAATACCTGCTTCAATTAGTAACGTCTTTGGAGGGTTATGGGCAGTAACTAGGTTGTGGAATTATCAATTATCAAACCACACCCCTTTATGTTTTTCTCAAAAAATAAAAACTAATGTAAAAAAAGCAACGATGAGAATTAGGAAGTTAATTTTCAATGCATGCATTAATTGCATAAACCCATTTAAGTCATACCATTAAATGATAGTTGAGTGCCATTGAGTCCTTTAATATAACCCATCCGTAAGAACTTAAGAGAAACCATTTCCCCTATATTTTGGAGAAAGTCATAGCTGAGTGTAGTATCAGACAAGTCTAATAACTCCAACTCACTCAAAGTGCTCAAATCTATATCAAATTAAAGAGAAAGTAAACAATGTTAGATTAGAAGAAATTAATCAATGGTGGTGACTGAATTAATTAATGCAAAAGTGAAATTGAACCAAATTAAATATACATTCGATATCAACTTTTCTTATAATACATACCTTGATCAGTAATTGGTCCACTCAGATCATTTCCACCGAGATACAATGTTTTAATATTGGGTAAAAGAAGACCAATATACTGAAGAATTGTTGTGCTGAATTTGTTATTTGATATGTCAAGGACCTCCAGCTTTCTCAACCTTTTAACACCTGAGAGTGAAAACATAATGCGCCAAATAAGATTGTGAAAACAAAATGTTCCAAGAAAATAAACCCCATCTCTCATGGTTGGAAAAGTCTAATTCATCTCAGAACACACCACACTAGCATGGTGGGTCATAAAACATAATACATGATAATTTAATAATTAATTAAATATAATAAAAATAATGATTATTCATTAAAAATCAAAGATTAGAACTAAAAGAGTCACAGGTCTAAAAAAGGAGAAAGAAGATGGCAGCAATAGATCAATGATCAACTAGTAGAAGCTTGGAATAGGGGGTTGAGAAGCATGGAACCAAATAGAACATTGAGCATAGGTATAGCTCATTCCAAAACACGAAAAGTTACAGAATCGCATTTGGTGGTGTGGTGGCTTGAAATTGAAGGAGAATGTCAAAAAAGAAAAAAAAAAAAAAAAAAGAGAAATTATCTTGGCTTGAATGACATGCTTAAACAAACGTCAGTTTCTGTATTACATTTTAAAGTGGGCTAGAATGCTGCCCAAATTTCTCAAAATAGAAGTTGGAATTCTAACCAAATAGTAGAGTCATGAACAATTAAGTTTCAGAATTTGATTTGTGAAGGTCATCACTTGTTTTCATCATCTTTTAGGTGGGATTATATAATATTACTAGTAGGAACCCGTGTGATGCACGGGATTTATTAAGCGAAAGCTAAATAATAGAAATGATCATTTACTAAAATATTCCTTATATTTTCATGTATTTAGTAAAATCTACCTTATAGTTATCATTTTACTAAAACACCACTTATAATTTGCAATGGATTTAATCAATCTTCCATTAGATGACAGTAGAAAATGATAGTATTAATCCTAATTTGATCAAAAGAAAATAAAAATAAAAATAACATTTTTGCCCTTAATAAGACACATACAACCACTCTATTGGTTATATTTGGTCAATTTTGTTTTTTGTACAAAAAAATGTTGAGGGTATTTTTGGAATAAAAAATCATGGGCCTAACGAACAAAAGAAACACTTCTTAATGAAAGGTTGATTAAATAAATGAGTTGTAAAATATACAAGATGTTTTAGTAAAATGAAAGCTATAAGGTAGGTTTAAGTAAATATGCAAAACTATAAGGTGTGTTCTAGTAAATCACCCTAATAGAAACACATAAGAGTATACAATTGTTTTATATTTTCAACTTTTTAAATAATTAATAATTATTTATATTTTATATACTACTTTTAATAATTTTTTTATAATACAAAAATAACAATAATTAATTTCAGTTGGGGTTATTCATCAAATTGATGAAATCGACCAACCCGATCAACTCGACCCGAGTTGGTCGATTTCTAGTATTTTAGGTCGGCTTTGGTTAAAAAATCTCCCAATTCGATCAAGTGGGATCAGTTTCACTTTGGCCATTTGTAAATCGACCAAAATTGAACAACCTAACCATGGATATATATTAACATTTTATATTTTAAATACAAGTTTTAATGTGGAAAAGTGGGAAATTTCCCATATTTCTTAGTCTAAAATGTTTTATATCATAAATCTAATTTTTAAATTTATTTTTTAATAATTGCATTATAATTTTTAAAATTAAATTTAATTTTTAAGCTTAAATCTTTTGAACAAAGTGACTGAACCAAAAAATCGACCCAAACCGATACAACTTGAGTGGGTCAATTTTTACAAATGGTTAGTCGGTTTCAATCGACCAACTCCCCAACCTGACCAAGTCAATTTGGTTGGCCAAATAGTCTACGAATAAACTGAACCAACTCATGGACCCTCATAATTTTAGTTAAATTAATAGTTTCATCTCTGATAAATAACAATAGTTTAATCTTCAATAATTATTGAAAATTTATAGAAAAGTACACAATTATTGAAAATACATTGATAATGAAAAAATACAATAATTACAATAATTAAAAAAATACCATATGTACTAAAAATATATAAACTTAGTCAATAAATAGTATAATCTCTAATAAATATTAATCAATTTAAAAAGTTCAATAATAGTAGTTTAATCTCCAATTATTATAAGTCTTCTATTAAATAACAAAACCAAATAAATTTATGAATAATCATTGAAAATACATTTATCACAAAAAGCAATAAATAATTACTGAAATACAATGAATATTAATTTTAATATATATAATTATATAATAAATGAAAATTAAGAGTTTAAAATTACTATTAATAAATATTAAATTTTTTGAAAGTTATTTTCTCGAATTATTACTTGACATAAGTGAAATTAGTTACTTACAATATTATGTAAAAATATTAAATTATTATTAATTTCAATATTATGTTATAATTATTATTCTAATTTTTAGAAATTTTTTAAATTTATTACATAATTTCTTTATTTTAACTATTTAAAATCTAGTTATGTTAAATATTTTGTTATTTAAAATATTTAGTAATTTAAGTGCATAAATAATATGTAAAATATTTAAATTTTAAAATATTAATTATTTATTGAATTTAATTATCCATAAAATCATAATTTATACTATTAGTACATAATTTCATTATTAATTTTGTAATATATTAAATTATTACTAATTTCATTATTATGTTATAATTAATTTTCTACTTTGAAGATTTTTTTTTAATTTAATACATAATTTTGTTATTGAAATATTTAAATAATCTATAATTTTTTTTTGTTATTTGAATTTTATTTATTTAAAGCTATTACATATTATTAAATATTTGAAAACATTTAAATTGATAATCAAGATAAACCTAATTTAAATTGTTAGTAAATAATTTCCTGATATATTTTGTAAAAGTATAAAATTATTTTTATATTTTTAATAAATATTTAAAAGTTATTATATCATTTTGTTAGAGTACTTAAGTATCTCTTAAAGTTTTTAATCCAAACTTTCTTTAAATAGATATAGATAAAAAGTAGGGGAGAGGATAAATAGGAATTAGGGATAATTTAGGAGAGAAAGTTTTTACTAAATTAGAGATAATTTTGGAGATCAACAGGAATTAGAGATAATTTAGAAGATGAATAAGAATTAGAGATAATTTTGGATAAAGTGGGGGATAGTGGGGGAGTAGTTTAGGAGAAGAGATTGTTTGGGTTATTGGGAATGCGCATCTCATTGGTTGTTATGTTATATGGGTCGACGTGAGCAGAGTTTGTGTGGGCAAGAGATCCGGACTCGGGTGGGAGAGGTAGTTTAGGAGAAATTTTAGGAGAAGAGATTATTTAGGTTATGAGAAAGTGCATCTCATTGGTTGTTTCAAAAAATAACATAAAAAAAAATAAAATAAAAGAAAAAAAAATTCTTCATTGCCTTATTTTAATATATACTAGCGGGAACTTGTGCGGTGTACATGATTTATTAAGCGAAAGATAAATAATAGAAAGGGTCATTTACTAAAATACCCTTATAGTTTCATGAATTTACTAAAATCTACCCTATAGTTACAATTTTACTAAAACACCACTTATAAATTGCAATGGATTTAATCAATCTTCCATTAGATGATAGTGGAAAATGACAATGTTGACCCTAATGTTCATTTAAATAAATTTAATAAAAAGAAAATAGAAATAATAATACAATTCTTGCCCTTAATAAGACATGAGCAACCACTCTATTGACTATATTTGGGCAATTTTATTTTCTGTATAAAAAAGTGTTAAGGGTATTTTTGGAACAAAAAATCATGGGCCTAATGGCAAAACAAACACTCCTTAATGAATGGTTGATTAAGTAAATAAGTTGTAAAATATATGGGATGTTTTAGTAAAATGAAAAATATAAGGTAGGTTAAGTAAATATGTAAAACTATAAGGTGAGTTCTAATAAATAACCTTAATAGAAACACATAAGAGTATATACAATTGTTTCATATTTTTAGCTTTTTAAACAATTAATAATTATTCATATTTTATATTCTACTTTTAATAAATTTTTTATAATGCAAAAATAACAATAATTAATTTCAGTTAGGTTTATTCATCAAACTTATGAAATTGACCAACACGATCAACTTGACCCGAGTTGGTCGATTTTCTAATATTTTAGGTCGGCTTTGGTTAAAAAATTTCCCAATTTGATCAAGTTGGATCAGTTTCACTTTGGCCATTTGTAAACCGGCCAAAATTGAACAACCTAACTATGGATATATATTAATATTTTATATTTTAAATATAATTTTGAATATGAAAATGTAAGAAATTTCCTATATTTCTTAGCCTAAAATGTGTTATTTCATAAATCTAATTTTAAATTTTATTTTTTAATAATTGCACTATAATTTTTAAAATTAAATTAAATGTTTAAGTTTAAATCTTTTGAACCAATTGACCTTTTATAAAAACCAACCCAAACCAATACAACTTGAGTGGGTTGATTTCTACAAAAGGTCAGTTGGTTTCAGTTGACCAACTCCCCAATCTCACCTGGTCAATTTGGTTGGCCAAATAGCATATGGCTGGACCAAACCAATTCATCAACACTTAGAATTTTAGCTAAATTAATAATCTTATCTCTAATAAATAACAATAGTCTATTCTCCAATAATTATTAAAAATTTGTAGCAAAAATACATAATTATTTAAAATATATTGATAATGAAAAAATACATTAATTAAAATAATTACAAAAATACAATAAGTACTAAAAATATATTAGCTTAGTCAATAAATAGTATATTCTCAAATAATAGTTTAATATCTAACAAATATTAATTAATCAATAAGTTATAACAAACATACAATAAATACAATAAGTACAATAAATTAAATTTAAAAATTCAATAATAGTAGTTTAATCTCCAATAATTATTGAAAGTTTTCTGTTAAATAACAAAACAAAATAAGTTTATACATAATCATTGATAATGCATTTATCACAAAAAACAATAAATAATTACTGAAATACAACAAATATTAATTTTAGTATATATAATTATATAATAAATACAAATTAAGAGTTTAAAGTTTATTAATAAATATTATTTTTTTGAAAGTTATTTTCTTGAATTATTACTTGATATAAGTGAAATTAGTTAATTATAATATTATGTAAAAATATTAAATTATTATTAATTTCAATATCATGTTATAATTATTTTTCTACTTTTCAGTTGTTTTTTAATTTTATTAAATAATTTCTTTACTTTAACTATTTAAAATCAAGTAATGTTAAATATTTTGTTATTTAAAGTATTTAGTTATTTAAATACTTAAATAATATGTCAAATATTAATTATTTATTGAATTTAATTATCCATAAAATCATAATTTATACTATTATTAAATAATTTCATTATTAATTTTGTAATATATTAAATTATTACTAATTTCAATATTATGTTATAATTATTTTTCTAGTTTTTGAAGAATTTTTTAAATTTATTATAAAATTCTGTTATTTTAACTATTTAAAATCTAGTTATGATAAATATTTAAATATTCTATAAAATATTTAAATTGTTAGTACAGAATTTTGTGATATATTTTGTAAAAATATAAAATTATTTTTTATGTTTTGAATAAATATTTTAAAGTTATTATATAATTTTGTTAGAATATTTAAATAATTCTTAAATTTTTTAATCCAAACTTTCTTTAGATAGATATAGATAAAAAGTAGGGGAGAGGATAAATAGGAATTAGAGATAGTTTAGGAGAGAAACTCTCTACTAAATTAGAGATAATTTTGGAAGTAAATAGGATTGAGAGTTAATTTAATAGATAAATATGAATTACAAATAATTTTGGAGAAAGTGGGGGGATAGTGAGGGAGGTAGTTTAGGAGAAATTTTAGGATAAGAGATTATTTAGGTTTTGGGAAAGTCCATTTCATTGGTTGTTTGAAAAATGACATGGAATAAGAAAATAAAAAATTCAAAAAAAGGAGAAAATTTCTTCAATGCATTGTTAATATATTTGAGAATCGTCATCTCTGATTCCCTTGGAGTCATTTAAGGAATCATACTTCTCATGCCAAAAGTATGTAATTTTTCAGTCGACCTTATGTGTACACTGCTTTGTTAAATTAGATGATTAGCAATAAGAGAATAAATTAGAATCAAAGAATTGATGCTTCTTCAAAACTCCTCGTTTGGTAGCAGAGGTTGCACCCTTCATTTTCAAGCTCTTTTTGGTGAAGGCAATTGGTGAATTATGGGAGGTAGGGAAAGCAGAGTTTCTTGTTTTGTTTTGTTTGAATCTCAAGTTTTAAAAATGTTTTGAGGCCTAATTTGATACGAGGATCCAACAGGACATACCTCCGATGATTTGTGGAGTGCCATTAAATCCATTTTCACTCAAATACAACATTTGCAAGTTGTATAGATTCGCAAATTCTGCAAAACCACGAAATTTAGAGATTCCAACTTTACCTGGTATTGAAACTGTTGATTCGTTGAGGGATTATATATGACTCCGGATCTTCTTTCCATGAGATCTCTGCCCACGTCTACCCATAACAAATTATCTATGAATTGGAAACATTTATCCCTTGCACAATACTATGTAAGAGAATGAGATATTCTCCATGTGTGGTTATAATATTGTATAGATAGAGATGGGCAGAATTTGTGTGGGCAAGAGATCCGGACTCAATATATATATATATATATATATGAGGAGATTATGAACATCAGTCTTACGTACCTTGGCCAGTAAAGGTCCCTTCTATATTATTGCCAGAGAGATCCAGAGACTTGAGGGATTGGGATTTGAGGGCTCCCAAGTTGGGAAGAATACTTCTGCCGAAAGAGTTATGGCTGAAGTCGAGGACCTCCAGGTTTTTCAACCTATCTAAGTGTTTAAAGCCTGCAAAAGAGTTATTGTTGAATAAGTATTATATATGGTAAAATTGGTCAGAAAGTAACAAAGAAATCAAAACAAACTAGATATGGATCCATTACAAGAAATCAAAACAAACTAGAGAAACCCAGATAAGAAAAATAACAACTAGGGATGGCACTGACGCGGGTTCAGGAAGGGTTTTGTGAATTTTAGATTTTATCCGCCTCCTGAAACTTTCCAAACCGTACCCCCCCTGCCCCCAAAACCCATAGAAGGTTGGAATTTTTGAATCCAAATCCTCCTTCACCCTACACTTCCTGCATTCAAGGGTAGGGGATTGGCTTTAGAACCCACATCCAATTTTCTATTATTTATTGTCATATATTAGTAATAAATAAATAAATAACATAAATAAATAACAAAATTTTCAATTATTTGATTAAGTCATGTAAAAAATACATAAACTATCAATTGTCCTCTATGAAAAATTTAAAATATTATTAAATCCAAGACCTAAAAGATAAGGTTTATATGATTTTCAAACAATATATGAATTGGGGAGAGTCGGCTTTAGCCTAATACCATTCCCTATCATACCTGTACAGGCTATAGAATCCCAAAACCTATTTTTTAAGCAAAAAAAAAAAAAAAAAACCACTCTATCTGAGAGGATAAGGGTAAATACCCACGGGATAGGGTTGGATCAATCGAACACAAGAAATAAAAAATCAGATACCAATCAACACTTGACACTATAGTCATTCACTTCAGTCCATGCCAAATATGCTAAATGCATGGCTGGTACGGTATAAAGCATTCAGTCCCCCCTCTTGCTTGCTGTTGTATATAGCATGGTTTTTAAAACCGACCTGGTGACCGAATCAATCAGGGATCCGGTTATCAGGTCAAACGGTATGATTATCGGGTCGAACGGTTTGATGGAAAAAATAAAAAAATTAAGAAAAATAAAAAATAAAAAATGCTCAAAACTATTTGAACGGTTTAGATGATTAACCATCCAATTCAGCAGTTTGTTGACCAAAATCAATGGTTTTGGGGGAAAATAGAACCAATTTCCGATTTTTCTGGTCCGACCATCCAGTCCAGTCCGATTTTAAAAACCATGGTATGTAACTTGTATATGTAATTTAATTGGGCTTACCTTGATCTTGAAGTCCTAGAGTGCTGCTTAACCCATTCCAACTCAAATCCAATATTTGCAAGTTCTCCAAACCCGATAATTCTACAAATTTTGTATTAAAATTTCAGAGATGACAATAAGAAAGAGTCAATACTAACGCAGGGCTAAAACAGAAAATCATGATCATAGATGTACTGCAATGGCCCCGTCAATGACTCACTTCATCTAACTCATCGTGGAGTCACGGCAACAAATTAAATCAAAGACTTTAATTTAATTGTTCAGACAAAGGTTATGACACTATCATAGCAAATGTGAGTTCTCAGATGTCAGATCATATAGCTTTTATCCAGGATAAAATTAGGATTAAAATTGAACATACCTTCGTAAGGAAAGGGGTTTGTGAAAGAGTTACAAGGAAGAGACAGTTTCTTGAGGGATTTGAGGGAACCCAAAGACGGCAGGATGCTGTTGTCCAAGGCATTGTTACCAAAATCAAGGACCTCCAGCTTTTTTAATCTAGCCAACGTTTTCAAACCTGCAAGGATAAATATTTCCTTTTGTTTAGTAATTTAAGAAGTAAGCTTAATGTACCCAAACACTCACCAAAGGGCTTTCAAAAAAAAAATCACTCGGCGAGAGCCAATTATATAAATTTCAAATCAAACGGTTGTGACGACGTTAGATTACTTGGATGGATATCCTTCTATTCATCCGTCTTAAGGATGACTTAAGGGTCCGTTTGGTTTGTATCTAAAATCAGAAATTTGGAATGAGAATTTTAATTTATATGCTACTTGGTCAGATTCAATAATCCAAATTTATAAAAATAAGAAAGAAAAGAAAAGAATTGTTTAATTTGCTTCTTCCCTTGATTGGTAATGCAGTTAGCATAAGTTAATTGAGGATTCGTAGATTACCTTCTAATTTATTCCAACTCAAATCCAACATTTGCAAGTTCTCCAGACCCGCTAATTCTACAAATTTCAGTATAAAAAATATAGAGACAACATTGAGAAAGTGATGCCAGACCATATGCATTTTATTGAGAATTTGAGAGTGAAATTTGAAAATACCTTCAGGAAAGGGGTTTGTGAAAGCATTTTCATTAAGAGATAAAATCTTGAGGGATTTGAGGGCACCCAAATACGGCAAGATGCTGTTGTCCAACCCATTCCTACACAAATCCAACACCTCCAGCTTCTCCATTCTACCCCACGGTTCCAACCCTGCAAGGGTAAATACATATAACTATTTTTTATTTTTTGCCAATATTATAATTTAAGCCTGAAGCATAATGTACCCAATCACTCATCCATTTATATAAAATGCCAATCAAACGGCTGTAACCTTGGATGGATAGCTTCCTGTTCTTCGGTAGTAAACACAACCTAAGTCATAATTTAACCATTGTTGGCTTATGTACACATTAGAATATAAACATTATTTCAAATCTTTTTCTTTTAATTAATGAGTTAATCTTTCAAGACCGTTTTTTATGAATCAAAAAAAAAAAAAAAAACACATCTCTTTAGACTTTCCATTCATTTCATAGAGAAATATAGAAACAATATGGAAAAAGGTTTAATAATGTTGGACATGGAAAACACAGCAGAACAAATTTGAAATGTTACCTTGACTCTCTATATATTAAACCATGAAAATCATTCATTGATAAGTTAAAATGTTGAAGTTTTCAAAGTGGAGAAACAAAATTTGTTCAATGAGCAATACACCCAATCAAACAAACATGTAATGATCCATATTATTACCAAATTATAGCAAATGGCATATTTATTTGTGATTGATGAGATGCATAACCCATTGTGCAGGTCAAGACTCTAGGGAGTTATATATAAAATATGTAGACTTAATAGTACTTACTTTGGATTTGTAGAATGTGAAGTATGAAGCTTGAAAAGAAAAAAAAATAGTTCCGGAAAAGCTCTGAAAGAATTCAGTGAAAAATT